>NW_004955421.1:29011004-29168452 GCF_000276665.1 Chinchilla lanigera
AAAAAAAAAAAAACAAAACAACAGTGAAACTGCTGAGAAGGAAAGTAAAAAGCAATTCTGTTTACAATAATTACAAAAAATAAAATCAAGTAGCTAGCAGTGAATCCAAGCAATAAAGTTAACGAGTTATACTATGAAAATTACCAAACTTTGATAAAACAAATTGAAAACACAAACGATGGAAAGACATTCACATGTTCATTGATTGGTGTAATTAATAATATTAAGATAGTCATAGCATCCCAAAGAATCCATAGATTTCATGCCATTTCTATCAAAATACCACTTACATTTTTCAGAGAAGAAAAATCCAAAATTTTTACCGAAACATAAAGTACCCTTAATAGTTAAAAGGAATCAACTTGGCATTTTGATAATTCTTGACTTTAAAACATGTTACTGAGCAAAAACTGACCACAATAGCAGAGTAGAAGTAAAATGGAAAACAACAAAATAGACAAACAGACCAACAGAGCAGAACAGAGAGACTGGAAATAAATCCTCCTTTTTACAGCCAATTGGTTTTTGACAAAGGCAGCAAGAGCATCCAATGGAAGATGGAAAGTCTCTGCAATAAATGGTCATGAGAGAGCTGGATATCCATGTGCAACAGACAGAAGCTAGACCCTTATTTCTTATGATATGCAAAAAATCAATTCAGAACAGATAACAGACAAATTTGGTACCAGAAACACTGAAACTATGAAAAAAGAAAATATAGAGGAAGGGATTCAGGAGATTGGTTACAATAAGGGCTTTTGTATATGACCCCATAAGCACAGGCAGAAGGAGCAGAAACTGACAAGTAAGATTACGTAAAACTAAACGCTTCTGTACACAAAAGTAAACAGTAAACAAAAGAGAAAAAGAAAACCTACAAAATGGAAAAAAATATTTGCAATCATTTCACCCAATGAGGAATTATTGGATATTGTAGGAACTCAAGCAATGCATTTGCCAAAACAAATGTGTTTTATGGTCTAGTGTTTCTAAAAGGAGGATATACGAATAAAAAATATATGAAGACATCTTTAACATCACCAATCAGCAGTAAAATCTATACCAGACCACAAGGAGATTCAAGGAGACAAGGCAAGGATGCACAGACAGGGAAATTTTTATACTCTGTCGATAGGAACATAAATTAATACAATTATGATGGAAAAAGTAAGGACATTCTCCAAAAACTAAAAATAGAACTATAAAATTATCCTGTGATCCCATTACTGGGTATGCACTAAATGAACTGAAATATACATGCCAAAGTGACATCTGCCTTCCTGCGTTTATTAAAGTACTATTCTCAATAGCCATTAACCTTGGATTTATTAATGAATGAATGGATAAATCAATGTGAGACATTATCTGTGTACATATATATATATATACATATATATACATACATTATATATGTCATTCAGGAAATAATGAAATGCTGTCCTTTGCAGCTACATGGATGTAAGTGGAATAAATTACAAGTGAATAAGAATGTACCAGAGAAACAAATACTGTGTGTTCTCACTTACACATGAAAGCTAAGAAGTTTGTCTCAAAGAATTAGAGAATAGGGTAAAGGTCGCTAAAGCCTGGGACATACAAGGGAGATAGAGGAATAGAGACAGGATGGCTAGTAGAAGCAGGATTGTGCCTGGATCAGATGAGCATGTTCTAATGCTCTACAGACCAGAAGAATATTCATGGTTGATAAAAGGTAGTTGAATGTTTCAAAGGAACTTACAGATTTTGAATGTTTCCAACACAAAGAGATGACATGTTTCTGTGGTGATAAATATGCCAATTACCTTGATCCAATCATGCCATGTTGCACACATGTATTAAATGTCACACTATATTACATAAATATGTACGATCACTGTGTCAACTAAAAACAAAAATTCATTGTAAAAGTTTCTTCAGTCTAAACATTGGCAAGTTTAATCTGAAGTCTAAATGAAAAGACAGAAGATGTAGAAGAAACAAAACCATTGTGGAAAATGCGAGTGTATTAATGTACAAGGGCAGCTGATAACTCAAAGAAAAGATTGGATAATGGAATAAAAAGAGGCTATTGTTGGTAAATGGGTGCATTACAAATAAAGAATGAAGATTAGTCAATAAGTTTAAGTAAACTGTTAATAGTAAAGGCTGAGTGAAGTACAGATGTGAATTCTCTGTGCAATTTCTGTACAAATTGTACCCTTCTTTACATCTAAAAGATGGCTAGGACATTGTGCCTTGAGTGTTGTATGGGCAGCAACACGTCTACCATTAAAAGACCAGAAATAGACATCCTTGGTGAAAGTGTGAGGTAACAGGTGCCTGACACACTAGCAGTAGTGAAGAAGTAGTGAGAAAAAGTGCTGAAGAAGGGATGCTGAGGAGCAGAGGGTAAAATAGGCAGCCAGTTGTTTGCACCTCCAGAGAACACCTGTGCTAAGAATTAGACCAGCCTGGTACAGGGAAGTGGGTCATGCACATGAGAGACTTTTGGGGGATCCAAGACAACTGTCTAAATTCTACGGGCATCCAGCTCTAACAAGTAGGGCGTACCTGGGTATGGAAGCTCTGTAAAATATCTTGAACATCTGAAAGTAGTCTCATTTTAGTTGTGATCAATAATAATCTCATTCGCACTGTGATTTTCACCCCGTTTGTTTGGGGAGCCATGACAGTTCCAGCAAGGTCCCTGTAAGAAGAAAACTGCAATACCCGGCAGAAAGTAGGAGACTTGACCCTGAATGGAATGAATTTTTGCATCAGTTCAAAGAGCTACTCCCTCCCCGTAAAAACCACCTACAGGTTCTGACACATGGCTTTTCTGAGAACTCTATTTGCTGGGAATGGTGGGACCTCTGCTCACTGGCCTGTTCCCGCCTTCAGGAATCTATCTTTGTAATAAATCTGTGCTTTCACTTCTACTTTTGTGTGTCCAGCTCAATTCTTTGCTCAGGGTACTGAGAACATAGAACTGTCACAAGGCCTGACTTGACTAGATATAAACAGTGGAACAATTTGGACATGAATTTGTCAGGCTTTTAAAAAATTTAAACACAAACTAATACACAATCCAGAAATTATACCCTTATGCATCACTTCGCACGAGATTTAAAAAGAATTGTCAGAGAGGTGTGCAAACATAACACCAATATTCCAAAATTATCAAATCATTGAAGTAATCCAAGGTCCATGAACTAGTGGTTGAGTAGATAAAGTGTAGTATTTCCTTAGAATTGAATACTATTGAACAACAAAAATTTAAGTGTGTATATAGATACAACACAGATAAGCTTTGAAAAATATTGTACTAGGTCATAGAAGCCAGAAACAAATGATCAGATAGTATGGGATTCCTTTTATGCACTAGAACATGAAATACAAGAACATATTTATACACATGCGCATGCACACACACACACACACACGCACGCACACACAAGTCGGTGGTGGCCTAGAGCTGGGGAAGGCAGTCGAAATAGGTTGCAGAAATAACTTAGGGAACTTCTTGTGGAACAAATTTTCAAACCTAGATTCTGATGATGGTTGAATAATTTTGCAAATTTATTGAAAATCATGGAAATGAATACTTGCCATTGCAAATTTTATAGCATAAACTGTATATTACTAAAGTGTTAAACATCAGCTTGCTAAAAAGACTGGGGTTCATCAGTGTTATGATGTACGTCTGTGGTACAGTCACTGCATTCTGTGAGGCAGGGTGGAGAAAAAAGTAGGGGTCAGAGGAGCCATTTGCTTGTAAACTGTGTGTTCAGGGCTCACAGTTTTGCATCTCATAAGTTTTACTATCTTTTGGAAAAATACATCACGAAACTGGGTCAGTCAGAGAAGTGCTGAGGCTGGAGTTAAAACACCGGAGGCAGCCTCACAGCGCGTGAATGCCTTACCTTCGTCATCTGAGGCGGTGGGCGTGAGCACCAAAGTCGGTTCCCCAGAACTCCTCACTCAGGTTGAACCCTCCTGCGCTGGCAAAGCTTCCTGCAGCTTTTGTTTTCTTTCCATAAGTGCATAAATAAGCACCATAGTTGTTCATTATCATTATTATTATTCACTCCACATTATTAAATGCGCTTTACTTTTAAACAACCAGGAGTGCAGCGATGTGTTTAAACCAAAGTCACACAAACACATGACGAATGCATCATGCTAAAATTGCCATGAAATCTCGGGGTGATAGGAGATTTTCAGCTCTGCTGTCATCTTCTGGCACTCCCACTGTGTGCAGACCGCCCCTGGCAGAACATTGGCTGGTGGCACGTGTCGGTGCACTTACTTTGGGACCATCCGCCATGTCTCAAATCACCACTTTTTTTCTCAGCGTCAACATTGTTGTCTCGCTCCAGCCTAGTTCTGTTCTTGCTGGAGTAGCTCCTATGTAACTTTCTTAAATTATCATCACAGCGCCAGCTTTACATTGGTATGTGTGACTTTGTTCAAAATATAGGTATAGCACAAAGTATTATCTGCACAGAGGAATTCCCTTGTCATTCGTTTATCTTTCCAGATGTAAGGGTTTGCGATGTCCCTGGAGGACGGGCTTTCTCTCTCTACAAGATATGTAACGACCAATTCTTAGGGATATTTACAGGATTAAGTAAGGATACCTGTCAGCTCCTAAAGGTTAACTAAATCCTTAGGTGAAACTAAAATAAGTGAAATTAAATAGGACATTCGCTCATTTAAACATCTAAGCAATGTTGTAGAGTAGATCCTACCTTTAGGCTTATTTGTACTTCTAAGAAAACACCCACAGAGGAGCTAAAGCAATCACCAGAGAGCACATGAATGGCTGATGGTGAAGCAGAGGTTTCAACCAGACAGGCCGTCTCACACACACCGGCTTAGTGTGTGCCCCACACCCCTAGGTGTGGGGTGCCCTTAAAGTGACGGTGTAGAATAGGCCAGCGTCCCAGATTCTAGGAGATCGGTGAGTGTGTGTCTCTCCAGGAGACAGTCTCTCTGGAGGTCCATGTTTGGGTAAGACAAACCTTGGGTAATACCTCTCCACCTATTGCCTCTCCTTGGGCATGATGTGCATCAGGGAGAATATGGAATTCAGAATTTGAAAGCACTGAAGGATGGGTGCTGAGGTTAAAAAGTTTATGTAGTGAATGTCCATGGAGAATGACAGAAACTTAGACATGACTCAAATGTCCAGATGACGTTTATCCAATCTGATGTAAACTTTTGATTGCAGAAAATGAAATCTGAGCTGGTCCCGGTGACAGGCTCTGTTCCAGGTTCCCAGGGAGCACTCTGCATTACACTGGCCTAGAGTGCATCTGGGCTGCAAGAAGACCCAGCTGGTTGTGGCTCAGTGCTGTTCAGCATTGCCTCTGAGTTCCCTTTTCAAGTCCTGAGATAGCAACGTGAGATATCGATGAGGAGGGCAGACAGACATGAAAGACGAGGCAGAGTCAGCCTCACAGAGAGGAAGCAGACAAATTATCTGATAACACGGAAGAGCTGGGCGCAGCCAACGCTGATGCTATCGATACGGGGATTTGACAGCCGTTTTCCTCCTCAAAAGAGAAGACAGTCACTTTGAAGTCATCTCAACATGAACCTTTCATCTGAGTTTTCTCTTACCTAAACCCAAAATTAAAAATAGTCTCCAAAATCTCAAGGCTTATTTTGTGAACAGTAGGCTGGGGATTTTTAATTATCTACATTTTTTGGTTGTTATCTATAAGTACTGCATATAGTAAGTGTCATCAAGGTGAAATTTCTCCGGTAAGTAACCTTGCTGACACAATCAGAGCCGCCTGCTAACCCTCTAAGTGGTTATCAGTGGCTCTGATTTTTCCTTTAATTTTTGTTTTAATGTTTATCTGTATATTAATTACATCAGTCCGAAAGAGCTCTAAATGAGGAGGCCTGGATGCACTTGTTCGTATGCTGGTGCTACGTAAATAGTAACTTATGTCCCTCAGATTTAGATAAGAAAGATAGCAGTTCTCATGTCTCTGGAAACATAAATTATTTTGGTAAAGTCATTAAAAATTTGTATCCTAACTAGCTGCTTGATATCACAGAATTTAGAACAGAAGGTGTCTGTTAGCTTTGTTTAAAATGCACGAGGTATTGACCAAAGGCTTTGCTCAACAATTTTTTTTCTTTTCAATTTAAAGAATGGATTTAAAATCTTGGAAATGTGATCAAAGTTTTAGATCTGAGGTTGTCTTGGCTCCAAAGTAAAGAAGGCCCAGTACCACTAAATTCAAAATCCAGAGCTGGGGACGTTCCAATATCTGGGCACTGTTTTGAGTGCAGATACTTTTCAAGCATAGACATGACATTGTAGGTGGAGAATTCCTCACCTGACCTCCTGTGACTGGTCACAGTCAAAACACATGTGCCCTAAAAACTTGTACAAAATTATCTTTAGTGTGTGTGTATAAGGTGTATGTGGTGCAGCAGTGAATTTCCTATTATACTTGGGTCAAGTTACCAAGGTATCTCATTATGTCTATAAAAATATTTCCAAATCTGAAAAAAAAATTCCAACTCTGTTCAATATCCCTGTTCCCAAATACCTTAGGTAGGGATACTCAATCTATATGCATACACTGGCATTTTAGTTAATTATTCTTGATACTCATTTTCCGATCTATAGAAACAGTGACAATATGTAATAGCTATTTAATAAGTGAAGATCTTTTTTGAAAAATTAAAATAAAAGCTAAAGCAGCTCAGCCACTTCATTTTGATCTCTGTCCTTCTTTTATCCTACTCAACTTCCTCAAGGCTTGGGTAGAGAGATGGCAGTGAGATCTTGTGATGATTTGGATGTACTTTGAATGCATCCCTTGGGGTTTCATGTGTTGAAGTTTTGTTCCCCTTGAGAGGTAATAAGAGGCTATAAATGTAGTCTCCCCAGGGCATTCAAAGGTTGGGCCTTTGGAAAGTGATTAGCCTGAGATAAAACTATCAAGAGGAGCCCTTATGATTTAATATGTGTTGCTTTATATGATGAGGGGTCGGGGGAGAGAGAGAGACAGAGACAGAGAGAGACAGAAAAAGAGACAGAAAAAGACAGACACAGAGACAAAGAGAGACAGATACAGAGAGACAGAGAGAGACAGAGACAGAGCGGAGGGAGAAGAGCAGGAGGCGGAAGAGGAAAAGACACGCACATATACATGCACTCTTCTCGCATGTCATGAACCACCTTGACAAGGCCATCATCAGATGTGGCCCCTTGACACTGACCACAGAACTGTCAGGCAAATTGTCTTCTACTTTCTTTAATTGGCTCACGCTGTGGATTGTGTTATCAGTGACAGAACATAGACTAACAGACCCCACAGCAAAAGTGCATCCGGGACATGCTCTTTCATTGCCTGGAGAAAACTGATGGCTTGATTATCATAAAACAATTGGTTAAAATATCAAATTATCTATTTTGCTTTGGGTGTGGCATACATAATTGTCTTCCACCCTTACTGAGTGTAGATATTACTTAGGGCAGAACTTGTCAACCTATTCGCACATCTTGGAAACCAGACCAAAAGTACTATGAGAACTTCATACACTTTAAAAAGCACTTTGAGCTGTGTTGATATACTTCACTATAGCATAGCAACTATTAATAAGTGACTCACCCATTCTCCGACTAAGAAAAGAGCTGACAAACTCTTCATCATCAAGAATTTAAATGTTTTTTTTCTCTAGTATAAATTTGCTGTTTCTCCATCAATTTTATTTTTGGTAAAAGTTCAATAAAAAACAACGATACTATGTAATAGACATTTAAGGACAGTTCATGAGAAGATAAATAGCAAACAAAATGCCACCCATATTTCCTGTGCAATGAATAAAAACTACTATTATTCAATTTCAATGGCAGAACACCGTCCGTCTAGCTATCAAAAATCCAGGATCAACAGAAGTATAAGTTGAGGGTCACAGTAGGGAGGCAGGTTTCCTTTGTTTGGACCACAAAGAAGACTTAGGAAGAATGTGAGGGGTTCCAGAAAAGTAGAGAAAGATTGACAGATGGTCCTTTGCCTGCCCGAGGGCTCTCACAGTTGGCCTTCTGTCTATCTTCTTTTGTGTGTGTTTTTTGGTGGAAAGAGTGCAGGAGTGCATTCTAAAGCCATCTATTTTCCAACTAGCCTGTTTTTACTTCATTTTAAAACTTTAAAAAAATTCCCTGGTATATTTATATATACATTTAAAGAGCACAAATCATAAATGTTCTTATTTCTCAGTAAATTTTTACATTGTGCATATACTTGTAATTATTACTTATACAGGCAGAAGAAGTTTTCAGCATCCTGACAGTCTCTCCTGGGAACCCTCCAAACATCTGGAAGCTCTCCCAATCCCACTGGTGAGCACTGCAACAATTTTTGGTGTGGATATTGGTTAATACAAGAATAATAAACTCTGGGTTTTTCCATAACAAGGAACATTCAACTGTGATCTTTTTAACATTCTATGTGGGAACTAAATGTTTAGTGAATAAAGAGCAATGCAGGTGTGGAAGAAGAGAAATTCAGCACATGCTGTCATGAATTAATTACACGAGATCTCACTTTTCTTCTTTGCCCTCAGTCCTGCTTGATAATGAAGCGCCTTCTCTGCTACTGCCTTTAATTTCATACACTGCGCACCTCCGAAAAAAAATTTAGACATATGCAAGATCAATTTATGTGACTAATATATACATATATGTATATTTTTCTTAGTTGTTTACTAGATTGTTAATATGGGTATTAGTTGTTCTCATTCATAATTGATATCGAATGGCATTAATTCTAGGTAACAGTGTTAACCTTTGCAAAATATCCCACTGCAATAGACTATGATGAGTAATTTGACTTTATTTTAAATTTTGAAAGTATGATCAATAACTTGGAAAAATAAGAAAAATAACCCTTTGCAGAATGACTTCTTGTTTCATGCACACAGGGCCTGCAGAAATATGCCACAGAGCAATTTCCGGGTCAGAATAAATTAGAGTTTGTAATGCATTTGCCTATATTGAGAAAGCATAAAAAAGAAATGGGGTAATTTTGTCAGGGTTTGATGCTCATTGCTCGCTGAAACATAATGCAAGTTATGTCTTCAGCTGTAAAATAAAATAATGAGGCAACATATCCCAAGTCACTCTCATAGATCATAAACTCAGTATTCCAATTGTGTATATTTAATGACTGTTCAGTGCTGATCACTTATTTTCAAATGGTATTTGGAGATAATAAGCTTGATTCTTTGCAGAGGGCTGTGGAATTTACTTTCCCAAGATGAACGATGAAAAGAAGTCTCTTCATACTACCAGATTCAGAGTCAAGGAGTCCCATCCCATATTTCTTCCTTATAACCTTATAACTCTCTTTCAGCAGCTTCTTTTCCTGACCCGGCAAAGCCTACAGATTTCAGAACGGTGTGAGAAATATTGTAGCACTGCACTGCTGTCACCTCCTCATGAAGCTCATTAATTGCTTTTAATTGTTTAACACTAATTGGCTTCAGAACTCCAAGACAGAAAGTCATATTCTATAATGTCATATATATGTATATAAATATCAATTTTTGTATGAGAAATGCCATAGCATTTACGTACTATATATGAGAAGGGAAGGTCAGGACAAAAGGACAAGATTGCATTTTAAAAGTTCTCAGAAAGGTAAATAACAATTGATTTTAATTTTATAAAATTCTTATTGTCAGAACTATTTCTCATGCTCACGCTTTCTTTATAACTCACGGTTCATATCGGGTTGAATGAGAAGGCTTTAAATTCCCAAAGACTGTTTGATGTATGGGGAAAAGAGTGGGTAAGAAAGGTATTCTGGGCTGAAGAAAGGTGCATGTAGAAAAACACGTGAAGGGTGGGAACCCCATGTTTCTGGCCTAGGAAGTTAGTTGGGGCTGGAGCCACACCTCATGGCAGAAAGGGGATGACGAGCTAAAACAAGAGGAAAGGCAGCACGACAAGCATGGAAGACGGAATGCGTGGAACTTGGCAGCACTAGCACCAAGATCCAGCGGTTCTGGTACCGGCGTTCGTATGCCAGACATGCGCTGAAGCTCGGTGACCTCAGACGGCACAGCCCACACCTTACGTCGGGGTGAGAGCCTTGCCTCGGTTGTCTCACTGATGTTCTTGAGAGTCACGTTACTCCACAGAGAGTGAAACAACTTTATTAAATGTAGTTAACAGAGCAGCTCTGCTCCTACTTCCATGTTCTTCCCATAATGCTGAAGCTGTAGAGTAAATGCAGAATAATTGCACATATTAGCATGACGTAGTTTTCACCATTGCAAAGGACATCTTGTCCCTTCAAGATCTTGCTGACTCCTGGAGGAGGGAAAATGCACACTTATTTCTGCATAAGGAAATCCAAGTTTGTAGTCTGTCCCTCTGATACGTGCCCATCCGCAAAGCGCCACACAAGATGACGCATTATTTCTTTGTCCGAGTTTCCTGCTCTGCATAATTTAATCAGCTGTGACTGGGTGTTTATCAATTTTCCTGCCTTACACAATCCCACTATTATCAACCCAGTCATTTATAAAGTTCACAATAGCATTTTCTACTCTAACTGCTTTCAATGAATAACTTGTTGCTATTGAAATAAATATGCTTAACATATGAACTGATTTGTAGTCTATTTATGATAATGTGTGCATGTGTTTGTTTTTCATACAAACTAGAATTTAACATTAATATATAAAGTTATTTTTATAATTTTATTGAGCTTTCAGAACACCTACCTTTGGAAAATATTAGTCAAGGAGAAAACAAAAAAAATAGATGTTTCAGTCTACGAAACTGCCTCTCTAAATTAATAAAATTTGCCATTAACAGACATCATCAGCTTCTTTATCTGTACTCAGTCATTATACATAATATAACACTGATCATTTTATTGCAACTGTTTATGCTTTCTAAGTGAGGCTGTTTGTTCTCTCTCTTTCTCTCTCTCTATATATATACATATATGTATAAAATATATATATAAAATATCTATCTCTATATAAAATATATATATATATTTCACTAGAGAAATGTGCTTCTCTTTATCACTGATTCATTTAAAATTGTTAGAGTGGAGTCCCCAAGACACTGTGTTCCTTGAATCTTCCCCAAGAGGTGCACAGTTGTCACAAGGTACTATCTTAAATGGCAGATGTTTATTTTTTACAGGTCAAGATGCTGAGAAGTCCAAGATCAAGACTTGAAGAGATAAATGTCCTGGTGAGAGATCACTTCCCACTACGCGGGAGGAGTCTTGTTTATGGCTGATCTTGTGTCGTTTTTTACAGAGGCGCTAATTTCACGAACAGTGCTCCACCTCTGTTGCCTGGTCACCTCCCCAAACCTCACCTCCAAATAACCTCACTCTGGGAATTCGTTTGAACACAGGAATCTGGGGGAAACACATTCAGTCCATTGCAGAGATTAAGGAACAGGTTTTCTCAAAGCAGCATGATAATTGCTCAGGAAACTGTTCAGCGTGTACCGCTGATGACACTTGACGGGAGGGGCTCAGGGTGTGTTCCTGGGGCCCAGCTCAGGAAGTCCCTGCAGAGGCCTCCCCAGAGGTCCACCCCTCCCGAGGGGCGGCACTTAGAAGATCGTATGAATCCCTCCAGGTGAGTAGAATACTAAGGTTTGAGAAATACCGATTGAACTAAATCCGTTATTTGGGTTCAGTCTTCATGTCACAAAGGGGGACACATTTGTGGGGAAGAAAATAACTTTGACAACATTCATTGTCAGAAAAGAAAGTGTTCAGGAATTTTCTTTAAAAGAAGTGGAACAGACCTTCTAAATTATCAGCTCTGTGGAGGAATTCACATTTTTGCAGCAATGATGAGCTACATCACCATTGTTTTTTCAGTTTTTTTCTCTTTAAATTTTAGAGAGGGTCTTTCTAAGTCACTAAGTTTCCTGGGGTAAGCCCGAACTTTCTATCCTCGCGCCATCGCCTCTCAAAGTGCTGAGATTACACACTTGTGCCACCACAACCGACTAGGAATTCACTTACTTTCTATTTTCTTTTAGAAAATATTTAACAAAATACTCCCTTCTGGTTCCATCAGAAACAGTACTTTTTGTTTAAGAGGCCAAATGTTAATCTTTTTCTCTTCTATGGTTTAGATAGTGGTCACTGTACCAGGATAATTAAACAGCTTCAAAATACATTGTAGCTTTAAGACAAAAAAAAATAAGTATTTAAAAGGGTATGTAATAGCTAACATAAAAGTGACTATATAATAATAGTATCATTATCCTAAGGAATCTTCAAATAGCTATCACTTATATAACATATGATCATATCTCTATGTAGAATATTCACCAAAAGAAAAAATATTTTCTCTATATTTCTAAAGACTTATTTTACATAAACACTGGTTTTAATAAATATGATCACAAAGATAAATACATTTAACAAAGACATCTGATTTTAATTTTAGAGTCATACATACAAATAGATTCTTCAAAGTGAAGATAAGTAGCTTATCAAAAACTACGAGAAAATGCGGCTTAATGGTAAAGTCACTGCAATTTCTGATTTGGCATTTTTGGCCTCATACAAATACATCCTTATTAATCACTCTCACAAGCAGCTGCTGCATATGAAACTGTGAATATGTGACAGTGAAAGAGGCAATTGTGAGAGACTCCACATGCTCACCTCCGAAATCAAGTTTGAAAATTTGTGTTGAATATTTGATTAATCATATAATTAGCAGAGAAATTAGAATAGTGCCACTGTGGCGTAGAACATTTATTAGACCATCTAGACACATGGTAGAAGGTCTTTTATTTTCTGTAGCTTTTTATAGAAAGAAATGAAGGGAGGATCCTGAGATTATGAAAGAGGAGTTTTATTTTTTTATCTTTCAATTTGCATGTTCCCTGAGTTTGTCCTGGACATGCACTGACTGTTCCATGGTTACTTCAGCCTCCAAAAAAACAGTGTGTCTGCCCCAAACTGGAAACATTCCAACCCAGAACTGCATAACTCACTAGCAGGAGAATACCCTACAGTTGTCTGGTGGAGGTAAGGTTATTGTTCTATCTACCTAAATATACTAAGTAAAAATCAGAGGTCCAGGTATAAAAGCTAGAATTTCTAGTATGTGGATTGTTACAGTATTCTGCACCTTGTGATCCAATGCAACATTGCCACTTCCTTAACTTCTCTAAAAATACCAATCAGCCAATGAATTTTCTCAATTTCAGTCATAATATTTTTGTTCCTGCCTTGAGGAAAATTTACTGTCTATAGATATTGTTTGTGTGTTTGAACATCATACTGCAAGTTAACCAACCCAATCCAGTGATGCAAAAAGGAATGAAATATGATGTATCCAACAGCAAGGATAAATCCAGAATGTGTTCTGTAAGCAGAAACAGTCAGTAGTTGTCAGAGATTAGGGGCTACAAATGAGCCAGCTACAAAGGAGAATATTTTGATGTATTGTTTATTGTTGTGGTAGATACATTACCACATGCATTTTATTAACACAGAACTATAACACTAAACAGGATAAATTAAGTACAGCTTTAATTTTATGCTTAAAATATTATATGTTACATATCTGTTAAGAAATGAAAAAAAAATCAGTGATTTAAAACGAAATAAATTCTCAAATGAGTTCCCTTATTTAAAGTGACCGTTTGTTGTGGTTTGGCCCACAGTGTACCTAAGGCCTGTGTGCTGGAGACTTGGTTCCCAGCGCACAGTGCTTTGAGGGGTTTGAAACTTTGGGAGGTGGAGCCTACCGGAAGAAAGTCAGGCGACTGAGGGCATGCTGTTTACAGCACGGTTGGGACCTCAGCCCCTTTCTTCCTGTCTTTCTTTTCTTCTTGGCTGCCCTTAGGTAAGCAACTTTCCTCTGCCATGCATGCCTGCCATGATATTCTGTTTCAGCAAAGCCCAAAAGAGACAAAGCCAAGTGTCCATAGCTTGCAAACTCTGAAACCATGAGGCAGAATAAATTGTTCCACTTTAATGTCCACTTTCTCAGTTAATTTGTTACAGTGATGGAAAACTAGCACATAGCTCAAAATACGCTTTAGTAGAGCAGTTAGTTATTTTTCCAAAACATTAATTAATATTTTTTTTACTTTTATCTAAGTGTTAGCTTCCATTAAGAAAGTAAAGAGAGATGACTAGTGCTACATTAAGTAAAAAACACATACAAGTCAGGAATAGAATTTCCTGTAAGAATATTACCATATTCTTTCTTAAGCTAAAGTTTACTAAATTCTTTAATTATGGAATTTTGGAGTTACAACTGATTGGACCGAGTGACTCACACAGAACCGAACCAGACCTTCTGACACGAGAAGAATCTTCCTAAGGCAGGAGAGTGACGCAGGGGGCTGCCTAGCGGACCAAGACAGCTGCAAGCTGTGCAAAGCCTGGGGTTTTAAGGGTTTTTCCGGGGAGGGTGCTCGCGGGCCAGAACAGCCTGGAGAGGGATTTTTGTAGTTAGAGCAGGTGGTCTTGCAGGAACATCCGGTACTTTTATGGGCGGGGTCGGCCTTTGCGGTTGGGCCGCTGGGGAGGTGGAGGGGCATGGGCAGGGCACCCGGCCTGGGAGGTTTTTCTTTTTGCAAGGTGCGAGGGTTTTTTCAGAGACCTATCAGTAACATTCAGCACTCAGTCATATTGAGAATTCATAGCTTCACTGAAGAGTTTTTTTAAAATCTACAACTAATTTAAAGGACAGGAATCCAGAATAACTATAAGTTTCTTTGCTACTATGATATCATCAATTTTCAGTTAATGGATTTCTTTGTAAAATAAATGTCATATCTATTCATGGAAAAATAAATGAAGACCCTACTTCTATTTCTCACAAGTCTCTTAACATAATGACTATGATTGCTAAGTTTTCTTATGTTAAAACACATGTAAATTCTTGGAAAGAAGTCTATGTGGGGATGATGTATTATTTTTTTATTTATCATCCTGGATAAATTGTACTGATAATTTTAACCAAAAGAACAAAATGCTCACAAGAGTACTCATGGACAAACAAATTCTAAATTAGATGAGGTGAAGAGAAAGGTGATAGATAATTGTTGTTTCAGACATAATACAATTTTATGTTTATTTTTGTGTGTTGAGATTATTTATAATAAAAACGCAGATTGTAGAAGAAGGAAAATCATGAAAGAATTAAGACTCAGCCATGGTTCTTTTAAAGTATTGCTGTGGGATGTATAGTTTACTTGAAAATATTTTCTAAGATATATCTAGAAGCTTCTAATTTTATTTAAACCTGTCCTGGTTATAGCTGAACTTAAAGATCATTGAAATTGTACAGTAAATAAACTACCAATTCTCTTTATCTCATCTTTTCTCCATTTCCCACTACTAGTTTCCCACCATTAGATATAAATAATACTGAAAAATGTATGATCACCCTGCGCCTTTTGTGTCCTAGAGACCATCAACAAACACCCATTTTTCTTCCGCTAAAATAACCTTAATGTGCCCATTCGTTTACGATTTCTTGTTTGATAAATGCATTCACGGCAGCCACTTTGTTCTCAACACATTCAGCTTACAGCAGTAAAGGAACTAGGGAAAGGATCAATTGTCACAGCCTGGAAGTTGTATCCAAGTCATGACAATGGCTACAAAGAGGCTATCATATGTTACGATGCTACTTCGTGAGGTAGAAGGAGCAGAAGGAGCTAAACAAGAATGGCGGAGAGAATGCTGCAGTGAGCAAGAACCAGGCATGCCCTGAGGCTGGGCATGTGCCTTGGCCCGGACTTGCTCTTGGACTTCCAGTCTCCAGAGCTGTGAGCAAATAGTGACGTCCCAGAAGGCTAACTCAAGATCCGAGAGTCACATGTGTGGAACTTAGAGAAAAAGTCACTGCTCTGCTTTTCAAAGGCAATTATTCATGATTCCCCATTTTGCTCTAAAAATGAACCAATTTGGACCATGGTCATCTTACTTCTAGGCCAATGGAGGGATGAAGGTGAGTTTAAATTTATTTATTATGAGGTAGAGAAATCAGTATAAAAATCTCTCTGCACCCTAGAGTCAGCAATCGTGTGCATCTAGATTCGACAATTACTGTCAATTATCACACTTGCTTCTTTTACCTCTTTATGTGTAATTTTTGAGCATAATCAAGAAAAATCTCCAATCTGCTGTTATTATACCCACACATGTTTCAGAGTGCTTGTCTACAAATATCCGCATGATCTTTATAATTACAATGCTCTACTGGGTCCCAGGGAAGTGAAGACATGTCTTTGGCGTTTTGGAATACTCAGTCAAGAAACGCAGAATTCTCTATTAAGTTGGGAGAAATAGCCTGTTCACATGCTGAAGGCAGCAGTGCCTCATGGAGGGAAGACGATGAAGCAGAACAGAAGAGAGACCCTGGAGCAGGAGACAGAGGAGGGGAGGGCCCGAGGCTGAGCTCGGTTCAGAGCACACTCTGCTACCAACAGCCGAGAAGCACACAAAAATGTGGCAACCTGTGGCAAGCAGACAGGTTTCCTCGACGTGTACGGTGTGTTCTCTCCAACTCCAATGACACTTTCTAAAATCTATTTCATAAGGCAAAAAAGCAGCAGTCAAATGCCCAAGATCTCAAAAGCACCATTCTGCTAATTCTTATGCAAATAAAAAATGGTACTATTAACACAGCTTTTAAAGTTTAAAGCTGTGCTTGTGAATTGTTTTTCAAAAACTGACACTGTTATACAATTTCTCAATAGTGATGCTATTTTCTTATTTCAAGACAAGTTATCAAGTAACACTGAGAAATCTCCACAGCTGCAATCTGCAGAAAATAATTCGATATTTTGCACTCTGTATTGCTGCCTACCTATCCTAACTCTCAAAGTAATTTCCTCATTCTATTTGATAGATCATTTCAATTCCTTTTCTTGTTTGTTTCAATGAGGAGCAGACTCTTTCCAGGATTGAATTTACTAAAAATTACTATGTTTCTCACACCAAGCACTATAAAATCCATATTCTTTTTCTGTTAGCCCGAGACACAGTATGAAGAACTGCTTGAGAAGCCCGGTGTGGTGGTTCACACCTGCAATCCTAACACTCCGGAGGCTGAGGCAGCGGGACCATTGTGAATTCAAGGTCAGCCTGGACTACATAGTGAGTTCAAGGCCAGCCTGAAATGCATAGTGAAACCCTGTCTCAAACAGAAAAATAAATAAATAAATAAATTAAATAAACCTATTAAAAACAACCTCATGGTTTAAAAAAAAATTCCTTGAGAAATTCTTATCTTTGTTCAATATCAATTATGGCAGTGAAATGTACTTGGAAGATGTCTAAGGGGGCAAGTACAAAGTTAGAAAAAATTAGTATAAAGTATTATTCTAGCCTTTCTTAACATGTTAAATATTATGAAATATCACATCTGCTCCAATTAAAGTTGATTGTGATTAAGACACAGGTGTTTATTTCTTTGTAAAATCTTCCACAAAACTGATTTTACAAGTTTTATATGTGTGGGGGAGTGTAAAGAGTAAAACAAGGAAATGTAAGAAAGAGACAAAATCACATTTAAATTTCATATCTTGGAAATAATTATATTAACATTACAAATAATAAACTGTAGCCATGCACATATGCACATACTGGTCCACATGCACTTACATAAATGTGCAAATGCATTTGTATAATTTTACACAGGAAGCATGCAGTAACATGTTTTCTGAATCCTACTTTTACATAGTAGACAATCTACCAAGTTGACATTTTTGCGCTTTTAAAATTGCTTTTGCTTCTGGCTACTGTGCAGATTGCTTGCCATGTATTTGTTTCTGTGGGTTTTTCTTCAACTTTTTGTACTCAGATTTATATTTTCTGTATATCTTCACTGCATAGAAATTTCGGAAAGTCCATCCTTTCGCAAAGAGTATATGCGTGTCACCAATGTCTTGTTGGAATGACTTTACTCATACTCTTCAAAGTTGAAGTCTTTATTTGCACTGTACCATTACTGAAGAATACTTTATGGCTCATTCTTTAATATTTTTATTTTTATTGGTACATGTTTGCAGTACATAATGATTACATGCATTGTGCAGAACTGGTACATGTTCTTTTATTTTAAAGAGAAAAGAACAAAAACAAAGTAACAAAAACAAAGACAAAAACAAAACAACACAAAAACTATAAAAATGATACATGTTACGGTTGATACATGTGTCAACTTGAGGAGTCTAGAATCTCAACAAAGTGACTCAGCAGTTCTGTGACCTTGGGTGCAAAGGACAGGCCCTTATCTCTCTAGGATGTTGCTCATTGTGTCAACTTGAAAAGTTTAGAAGGTTAACTACGTGACTCAGCAGGGAGCCAGGGTCCTTACATAAGGATGTATTCATCCTGAGCCTGTGCAAGAGGAGGGCACTGAGATGGTGTGGGCCTGGGCAGACAGACAACATACAATATAAGGAGGGAAAACAGGCTTGCCCCACCTCTTTTTGCTTTTGCTTTTGCTGTCTTCTGCTGCCTTGAACTGTTACCCCTGTGCCACGCCACCCCACCTTGGAGCCAGCTGATTATGGACCGAAACCTCACAGACTGTGAGCTAAAGAAGCCTTTCCTTCCTTAATTTTGGGTGTCAGGTAGTTTTGTCTTAGCAACAAGAGAAAAGTAACCAAGACAATACAGATTTTCAAAACAAAAGGATAGGAAATCAACAATGGTTGTATTACTTATTGTTATCTTCAAAGTAGTTGCTCAGATTATCAGATACAGGTATACAAGACTGATCAAACAATTAGACATTAACTGTTCCTTTCAATAGACCAACAGAAATTAGTAGTACAATTATCATAGCTATCCTTTGTATATACACATATATTTTTCCCTTCCTTCTTTCTTTCTTTCCTCCTTTCTCTCATCCCAGTTGTTCTTGCCTATTGAGTAGTTTCTTTGCCTTTCATAACAACCCATCAAGTGAGGAATGGATAAAAAGATGTGGTATTTTTGTACAATGGAGTACTACTTAGTCAGCTACAAAGAAAGATAAACTTGAGGCCTTCATAGGTTCAGTGGGTGTAACTAGAGACCATACTCATAAGTGAAATAACTGAGACCCGCATGTGTAAACATCATATTTTCTCCCCAGTGTAAGAACCTGAAAGAGTAAATTAAATCTGAAAGGTACAATGGCACATGTTCTTAACTTCTCAATTCTTTTTTTCCTTTCCCTTCTGTCCCCTTTCAAAAAATTCTTTGCCAGCATCTGAGTCATTTATTTACTTTGTAAGTCCTTATCAAGTTAATTATCATAAATACAGATTAGCATCCAGACTTATACAGCAAAAACCGTGAAATATATAAGGTAATTATATTAAATCAAGATAAATTTCTGGATATATTGTCTATGTTGGGTTACATTTCCTTTCCTTTTTTCCTATTGTCTCTTTTATTTTGCAATTTATTAATATGTTGTGCTTCTCACATAAAAAAAATCATGTGATATTTAAGCTTATCTGATTTACTTCAGTTGACATTAACTTTTAATTTTTAAAGTATTTTTATTGCTGCATATTTGTACCACATTATGATTACGTTCATCATGGGAAGTTGGTACATGTAAGTGGAATTCTCAATTCCTTTTTCTGTAAGCTTCTCCCCTCCCTGTACCTCTTAGACCCATTCTCTCTCTCTCTCTGTATATGCAGAAAGATTTATATACTCTCTCTCTACATGTGTATATATATAATATATATAATATAATATATATGTATAATATATATGTATTATATATGTATATATAATATATATACATGTGTATATATATAATATATATACACATATATAATATATTTATATAAGTATTATAGTGGTTACAATATTCCTGACATACCATTATATTTTTGACATATACATGAGAAGTAACTTGTCTTTTTACTTCATAGGTCTTTAGATCAAAGAGACTCAAACTCCAAGACCCTGTCAGTAACTGGATCTCACTTAGATGCTGAGATTCTACACTTGGAGCTGTTGCTGGTGGAACGTTATTAAAGTGACATTGTTCAGTCTGAGGAGCGAGGAAGTGTGTTTTGCAAGTTGGAAAGGGGAAAGGAGTATGTGACTTCGGAGCAGAGGAGCCTCTGCTATGTCTGAAAAACTTTCATAGTCTTCCGTCAATTTTCTTGCCACTTTTTCAACTAAAGTGTGTATCATTCAACACAGTTCCTCTGTGCTGTCCACTTTTCGCCTCTTTCTTTTTCCCGTACTTTCTGCACATTCATGGTTTGACCAGGACCTCAGGCTTTCCTTGCTAATTGGGACACCGCATGAATATTTGAAAGAAGCAGATCATATAGGATCGAGGGATCCAGAGAGGTCTTGATGAAAGGAGCAAATCACTATCAGACCAAGAAGCAGAAACACAGGGAGACAGTAAGCAATAGTTCACAAAAGAAACTATTCTGGGTTGTATTGATAACAACAGAATTCAGTTGATTGGAGCAGAAGTTACAGATAAGAGAAGAAGATCAGGTGGCGCTGGAACATAACATCGCGACCCTGTTCAGGAGATCTCGGATACCAGCGTGATTTGTCTCACCTAATTTAGTCATCAGTTAGGTTTTATTGAGTTTTGGATAGTGTGGTCATTACCCACCTCACTGACAGCCTAAATTCTTGTAATAATAAGTTTAAATCATTTAGGAAAACCAGAACAACAGATGCCGGAGACCCTCAAGCACTTCTGGAGTTTTCTGCCATGTGCACTTGGTACTTAGGTGTATGAATGTGATGAATATAAGCGATCCAGCAATCTGGAGATTCAAAATTGATCTAACATTTGAAACGTGTTAGAGTTCTGATCCATCAAGTCATAATTTTTCGCATTATTCTAGAACCAGAAAATAAAATAGTTTTGCGATAGTGTCCAAAACCAGTTTATGTAACAAAATGCTGTATTAATTCTATTAGTTTGGACTTATTATTTAATCAAGAAAATAGATTTGTTTGAGGATTGTACTGTGTCAATTTAAAAAGAGGATATTCTGTGTAGTGTCAAAATTGCAAGACAAGTAGATGGCACGAAAAAGATTACAATTTTGTGATGCTGAATAGATATAAGAATAAACTGATAGTCTTAAAAAAGATACTCCTTCTGCTTTCATACAGCCTGGTACTAATCTATGACAACAACTGTACTGGTATTAATCTATGATAACAATTAGCTTGAGGGGTAGCAATAAGAACTAGTTGTCATGAAGTGACAACTAATGACACTAGTTTTCAAAAACACTTCTATAACATTTTAATATCTTATACTTTAATTCACAGCATTCATAAATTTTATTACTGCAAGGGAAAAGTCATTCCTTAGAACCCCATTCTCACAACTGTTATGTGTATTCCATTCTTGAAGGGAACAGTATATTTAAAGATTTCATAATATACTGTGTTTTCAGCTTTCCCTAGTATCCGTCTCTTCAGGTATGCATTTTCTTTTCTTTTCTTTTCTTTTTTTTTTTTTTTTCTGGTACCGGGAATCGAACTCACGACCTTGCCCTTGCCAGGCAGGTGCTGTGCCACTGAGCTAAATCCCAAGCCCCTTAGGGGTGCATTTTGATGTGTCTTGAAACTTCATCACCTGAAAATATATTTACCTGACTAACAAATAGTTTTATAAGGAAAAATAGCTAAACATTTCAATCGGCAGCAAAATTGCTATAATCTTAAAATAACAGCAGCTTTAATATTGTCTTTGGAAAGAGCTGAATATCTGTCAGTTGCAAATGCAAGCACATCACACCATAAATTCACTAAAGTTTAGAATAGGACCACACACTGACATACTCACTAACCTTTCCTGTAATAGTAGGAAATCATCCGATATCCTTCGTGCAAAAAGCTATAGCATTAAGGTCAACTCATAAGATGTATATATTTTCCTTGCAAAGCCCCCGGATGATTATGCTTTTCTATGATTTTATATTTCAGAACGTCATGAGGAAAGTAAACATACGTACACACACACACACACACACACAATGCGGATTTAATGGAACATTTTAAAGAAGTATGATTGAGTGATCACATTATAGCTTTCTAGATAATTAAATATAAAGGTGAATGCTGAAGAACATGGATTTTTCTTATCACATTGAAACCAGCCTCCAGGTTCTTTAATTTTAGAAACTGGGTAATTCAGGATTCTCTATGATGAACAGTATTTTTAGTGAGATAATAAAAGCGCTGTGTAATTGCATATGGCTTTTCAGCCACGTTCTTGACAAACACGGTCTAACAACAGGTTGCTGGATTGACTGTGTTTTTGTGTCATTTAGAAATATCCATTTTGTGTTAACAAGAGTTAGAATTTTTAGGAAATATGGCGATAAAAGTAAGTCAGTACAGGGCGAATCCGGGTCTTGCAGACTTCTCTAAGGAAGAACAAATATACAATTATACAAATATACAAATATACAATTATGTGTCTCTTTTTACAAATAGCGGCTCATACGCTCTCTCACATTCACTCATTTATATGTGCATTCAGCAAACTCTAACTTAGTGTCTACAGGAAGGTGGAGATTTTATTAGTTTATGCGACAGGGTACACTAGGTGCCGAAACAAACAAAACAAAACAAAATTGCAGCAAAAATCTTTGAATTCAAGCTTAAGAGAACAAACTGTTCTTTTTATCACAAATTCCTGTGCTTCCCAGGAAATATCAGGGCTCTCCTGCTGTGGTTGGTCATTTGGGACCCTGGGGCCCTCTGCCTAGGAATTCTGTACTGTCCTAATGGTTCAACATTCTTTCCTTAGTTGAAATTCCTGACGCTTTTCCCAACAAGACAATGCACACTTCTATCACATCTGCCTGCAGCTACCTCCTGTCCCCAGCCCTGAAACTACAGTCAAACCCCAGCAAAACGTGGCCGGGGGCACTGGGCCTGGACTCCGGGCCTGCTCAGGGCCCAGAGATGCTACGAAATCAGCTAGAATAAACGATGTCCACCGGCAAGCATGGGGGATTGAGTGTGGAGCTAGATTCACTGCGTGCAGGTTCAAACGAGACAGAGAACCAGCAACAGAGAGCTTCTCCGCACAGAAGAACTCTCTCAGTGCAGAACTTAACTTCTGGACAGGGACTCAGGGAGTGATGCTAACACACTGACAGCAGGACTCTCACAACAGAAACGGTTGTAGTCCGCAGTAAAAGAGGAGATGCCAACACTCTCAATGTAGGAAGTAATCAAAAGACTCAGCAATACAGCAGAAACAGGATGTAGTTTCTTCTGCTACAAACAGCGGTAC
This sequence comes from Chinchilla lanigera, assembly GCF_000276665.1. Lineage (NCBI taxonomy): Eukaryota > Metazoa > Chordata > Mammalia > Rodentia > Chinchillidae > Chinchilla > Chinchilla lanigera. Next base: position 29,034,285 of record NW_004955421.1, read on the forward strand.
AAAATCTGAAACAAGGGTACTGTGTCACAATTTCAGACACTGGGACACCAATGTGTGTGTGGCAGGGCTAAGTCAAGGCGTGCCAGGGCTGTGTTCTCCCTGGAGTCTTCCACAGGAAGTCACCTTACTCCTTGCTGCTTCAGAAGTTTAGAGCTACATGCTTTACATTTGTTGTGATGGTCCCTTTATTCATCTTGTCTCAGTAAAGATGGCCACATAGACTTCTACCCTCTGTATAAAGTTGCTCTGTTCTAAGGGTGTTTGCATTTATGGTTAAGGTCCGTATCTTAGTTATGTTTTTCTCATTCCTGATACAAAATCCCCAACACCCAATGTTAAAAGAGGAAAGGTTTATGGTAGTGCATAGTTTGTTGAGGTTTCAATCCATAATTAGGTGGTTCCAAAGCAAGGAGGTGTGGCAGAAGAGAAATGGTTCATAGCAGGCAGAAGACAGCAAAGCAGCCAAGTAGCAAGCAGCAAGTGATGACAGCAGCTTTTTTCTGTCATTGATAGTATTTCCAGGGTACACACTCTTAGGGCAGATAGTCCTCGTACCCAGGGTGGGCCTTAACATTATCCACAGCCGAAACTCTGCCAAAGCCAATCAGTGGACAGACTTAGAAATCACACACCTTAGTCCCAGCATCACACACTCTAGAACCAGACATTTCTGAAAAGTCCCCGGCTGTCACCACATGAGGCTTTAAGGGGACATCTAAACACAAGTCATAGGGGCTGGGGATTTAGCTCAGCAGCAAAGTGCCTGCCTGGCAAGGCAAGGTCATGAGTTGGAGTCCTGCTACCGGAAGAAAAACAAAACAAAACAAAAAATAAACACAAGTCATAACAGTTCATTTGGATAATCCAGGATGATCTCCCTATCTCCATATCCACATTTGAAAACACAGCGTGGAAGGTAACATTCGCAGGTTATAGGGATTAGGATGTGGATATAACTGGGGACCACTATGCAGACCCCACACCTAGTGTTAGGCTGGAAAACTCACTTTCTACCCAAAGAAGACTCAGTGGCCGCTGTATTTCCCCCAGCAATGAAGAGCACACTGAGAAGAGGGGGCACCAGTGGAGGTGTCACTGCCTCTTTCTCCAGGATATGGCTGCATTAGCATTGCTGCTATAGAGCTAGTCTTGATGACAGCAAGAGACAGTAACAATCCCGCAATTGCACGTCCTTTCTGAGGGGTCACGGTGAACAAGGGTAATCCTCTGAACCTGCTCTCGGGGTGTATCATGACATTGCTTCCAAAGTCAAGACATAATGTATCATTTGCAGATCCCACCAGGGAGCCTGGCAATCTCTTTGCATTGCTGCAAAGTATTCCACACACAGATCACTGTCTCTGTCCGTATTCCAGGCGAAATAAAACCCTGTTTTCACTGGGTCTAAAGCAGAAAATACGCACAAGGTCCAGAAACCATCGGCTTCTTTGCCTTGGGTCTGCAATCTCTCAGACTCCATTTTATAGACTATTATTGAAGAAAAAAAATCTGTCTTGTAACAATTATAATAAACTCCAGTAAGGTAATCATAGGATAGACTCATAGGCCCTGGGCCACGGCCAGGTCACCTGCAGCTGAGAATCATGCACCTTTTGGAAGACAGCTCTTGGCGAACTAGTGGGCATTGCCAAATCTGAACACCTGGTTCTGAGAGAGCTGGCTTCTGGATACACTCCTGTACTGCAAACACAGAAGTGACCAGGACCAACCTATCACAAAATTAAAGCATTATATCTGAGTGTGCATAAATTAGAGCCAGGACATACAAGTGCAGGTTATTTACCTACTTATTCATTGTCTATATCATCCATCCCTGCGGCACCCTTGCTTTGCCCAGCCAATCCTATGGCTGAGCAGAGAACCCATTAAAACTGGCTGACAAAGGAGAATAAAAAGGCTGATGTGGTTTATGATCCAAGTGGCCGTGTTTACCAAGCTGGGCTTGAACTCACTATTGCCTTCGCCTGCCAGAGTGCTGGGATTACAGGCATGCTCCACCACGTCTGGCTCAAGTAGTTTTACATTTGGCACAACTGATTACACTCGTGGGCTATGGCTGCACTGTGTGCCACACATAAGTAACCCGACAGCAGGGAGAAACGTCCACCCGGAAAGTGTTGCATGCATGTGTCGTTATGGAAGAGTAAGTGCCCTGTGGAGAGCATCTTCAGAATCAGGAGTAGAGCGATTGCTCCTACAGATGCCAAGATAGAGCTGAGGGGGTTTGAAGAAGCTGGCTTTGAAGACTGGAGTGATATCACTGGAGTAAAGGGGTCAACAGTAACCCAAGGAGGCAAAAATAGAAGATTTCCTCTTTTAGTCATTACAGAAGAAGAGAGAGAAAGAGAGGGAAAGGGGAAGGGAGGGAGGGAAGGAGAGAGGGAGGGAGACAGGGAGGGAGGGAGGGAAGGAGAGAGGGAGGGAGAGAAAGAGCTGAAACTGAAAATGACATTAAACCCTCATTTTGAAGTCTGTAAAATGGCTTTATACCACCAACGGCAATAGAGTGAAGAGTATAAGGTCTAATGCATGCACTTGAGTAACCCTTGCTCTAAGTACGTGGCTGTTTTCACTGACCAGGATGACAGTTGCTTTGAGCCCAATGAAGTGTTTAGAAGTGTTTAGATCAATCGCCACACACACACACACACACACACACACACACACACATGCAGTATCAGGTCCTTTTCACCCTGCATTATTCAGAGGCATACAGTAGGGATATAAAGCAGCTAATAATGCATGTTGGTCATCCTGAAATGAGAGTGAGTGTGTACATGTTTAGTGAATATTAAGGGAAATTGGAATGGGATGTTTAATTCCCCTGAAGTCATTCTATTAAACCTGTTACCTCAGGAAACATCTTAGCTTTTCCAACATATTTAGTTATTTTTAAGTATGGCAGTTGTTCTCCTTAATTTGCAGAATCGATCAATGTGGTACAAGTCAGGTATCAAATGTACAAGATATTTACAAACTGGTACTAAAAATATTAAAAGATATAAACGCATAACTTTCAAACAAACTTGAAATATCACTCCAGGGCCTTCAAAATATCTGGCTCTAATGCATCCAGGCAATGACTCAAATATAAATTAAAAAGTGATTCCGAGGAAGTATTTCATATACTGAAAGCTACCGTCAATTTCCTTTTATTAAACTAGCTAAACAGTACATTTGCTAAGGTGGGCAACAAAACAGCTGTCACACAGAGAACAGAATGGTAGGTCTGAAATGATATTGATTAAAAATCCAAATGCACTGGGGCACCTTGCTAATGGGAACAGACCCAAAGTGACTCCAAAAGGTCACCTTCTTCATTTTTGTATTTTTTTTTTACTTTTTGGAAGTAATAATCATTATAATTTTCTATAAAGGTATGTATTCTTTGAAGATTTGTATTGATTTAAGATAAAAAACTCATCTATTAGGTCTTTAATAATCAATTGCTTGCGATTTATATTTTATCTCTTTAGTTTTTTTTAAAAAGTGAAACCTAACAAAACCTATATCTTATGGTTAATACTAAATCAGTGCTTACTGATTTGCATTGAAGGAAACTGAATTATCGTTAGTAGGAATATTTTATTTTCCTTTCTATGAAAGAAAAGAAAAGTCATCTGTAGCTGATAATGGTGAATAAATTAGTTTACAGTTTTCAGACTTTCTCAGTGACGGTGTATGGGTTGAGCTGATGTCTCCCCCAAAGCCTCATGCAGTCCTAGGGTTTTTTCAGAGCTGGCTGAACCTAGAGCGTGAGATTGATTCACAGTGCAATGCTGGGACTGAGGGTGTTGGAAGTAAGGGCGGGCGATTGCTGGACCAGTGCGCTGCTTGTTTGGCACCACCCTAATCCCAGTAGACTGGACACAGTACCGGGCACAGAAAGAGGCTTGTCTCCTTGTGGCTTCTGCTGTCTTCCACAGCCGTGATCTGTGGCCCCTCTGCCATGTGCACCCTGCCTTGGAGCCTGCCAAGGATGGACTGAAACCTCTGCAAGATCTGAGCTAAATAGACCTTTCCTCCCTTAACTTTGGGTATTTTGTCTCAGCAAGGAGAGAAAAGTAATGAAGACAGAAGGTAATCTTACTCAGTTTTCTCTATTTAGAGAAGGAGAGTTAAACAACTACGACTGTATTTTCCATCCTAAATTGAGCAGTTTTGAACAGAAAGGACAACCCCAGCTTATCCAGTGTCCTCAATGATGTTATCTTAACATGACAGACTTTTTTCATCAATACCATCTATCTATGCAAAGAGAACATAATGTTTTATGTAGCAGAAGGCAGTAACTGCTTTGGTGAGTTATCTTCTCAGAAGGCTTGTCTTTTCCTGGAAACTCAGTGATTACCACCGGGGGCTCTAAAACTTGCTTTGTCTTGGTCATTAACCAGGAGGCCAGGCAACCTCAGTAATTAAAAAGCTCAAATCACTTGAGTCAAGAGGGCTGCCCGTAGCCAGTGGTACTGGCCAGACTGCTCTGAGCAGGAGGTAAAGTTCCAGCTGAGAGAGGTTTTTAAAGTTTAACTTGAAAACATGCTTGCAGCCTCTGATCCCACCAGGTGGCTACTTGTCAAATATGTTCTGCCACCATTAGCTGATCTGGGGAATAATTTGTCTGCCTTCAAAAATATTAAGTGAGGATCCCAGGTTTTCCCAGGCAAGGAATAGCAGCCTGCAGGACTACTTGAATATATAACTCGCTGGACCATGAAAAGAAAATTAACACCTGCCACCATAATTGCACTTCTTCTTCTTATATTCAAGACAAGACCATCTTTACAATCTTGTCAAAGTCAGTGTTTTTATTTCTAAACTATAGAGCAGAGGGTGTACCTTTCTGAATTTCGGGGTTCTTAACTTGGTTTTAAAAATAGTATTGTCAAACACAGATGAGCTACTGATTTTTTCCAAGAATCATTTCCTTTTGCTTTTTTTCACTAAATAATTAACTAAGTAACTATTGCAAAAGTGTTCTTGAACATCAAACATTTAAAAGTACGTTTGATTCATGGTGCTATCTAAACATAGTAGGCAATGTCTAAAAGCTGGAAACAAGAATAGTGCCTATGCATGTGGGGTAATTAAATGTTCACTGAGTTCTGTGTTGAACAAAATTGAGGAAGTGGAGCTTATAAAGTTCACTCCACAAGAGTCTTACAAAAATGTGTATATGAACAGGATATGAAGAATGCTGCAAGTTCTGTGTTACTGAAATGCCATGCTAACAGCTCTGACATTAACAGACCAGTGTGGCAGCAGAGACAGAGAATTCCCCAGTGTTATGGTTTGTATCCGCACATCTCCCCAAACCCTCACGCAGTCATGGGGCGTGCTGCTAGGGTTACGAGTGCGAGTGCTGCGCTGCCCTGGGGTGAATAGTTTGCATATGTGAGGGGGCAGAAGAGGCTTCTTGCCTCCCCTCCTCTCCTTTGCTCTTGTTGCTTTGCTGTGTTCTGCCGCCATGGACGTTTGCCCTCTGCCAAATGGCCTTCTGCCTTTGAGCCAGCCAAGTATAAACTTAAAGCTCCACTAACTGCAAGCTAAATAAACTTTTCCTTCTTTAATGTTAGGCATTGAGTATTTTGTCTCAGCAATGAAGGAAAAGTAACCAAGACACCCAGCATGCATGAGAGTATTTCCTTTGTTCAGTTTTCTAAACATCGATGTAAATGGAAGATTTTTCCAGTATAGCCTATTCCAGCTATTTGCTCAGAGTCCTGGGGACGCTGACTTATGGAAGAACATACACCCCAGGGAGAATCCTGTTAGCGACAACATCCTGTATCTGCAAATAAGGCAGGAGATGCAAACTTGCAACATAGGGAAAGTTCAGTGATTTCTCTAAGTGGATGATTCTTAAAAAATCACTTCTTTCATCCCACAATATCTTCTTTTATAAAATTTTTTATTTTAAAGAAAATAGTACAAAAAGGAACAATAGCACAATACAAACAAAGCAAAGCAAGGACATTAACAAGGATATGGGGTTTCAAACCAAATGATAGGGATTAACACTGGCTGTTACCTTACGTATTATCTTCAACTCAGTTGCTCAGATTAACAGATGTAAGAATAGAAGACTGATCAAATCACTAAAGGGAAGAAGAAAGTAATTAAAAGAACATTAGAGACAATACATAGTGTCACTAGACGGGATTGTAGGAACTTGAACATTTTATCCCAGGTTTTGAGAATAGGTGTTCATCTATACCATCATTTGGAGCATCAGTACTTTAAACATACTAACAAAATCCAGTGGTGGGAAGGACAACAGTCAGATAATGTTTGCCACCTTCACAATACAACAAAGAGCGTCTCTGGAGAGTTCAGCATGGCTCGACCTTAATCACTTAATTAAAGGAATGACATTTCCACTACCACATGTACAGGGGCAGGCAGAGAGCAGTTGTCATCCTGAGTGTTTTAAAGAGTAGTAAATGTGAAGGATTGTTTCCTTAACATATGCAAATTCCTTTTCCTCTCACCATGCTGTTTTCCTCTCACCATGCTGTACAATTATTATGGATGACAGATCCCATCATTTATTCATTCAGCAAGTAATCATGGGCCCCAGAAGAAATGAGATGCTACTGGATATACAAAGATGAGCCAGTATCTTTGCTCTCAGTTAATAATAAGGTCATCATACTCCTCACCAGCGCTTCATTTAGAAGAGTGTATATTGCTGAGGGATTGTCATCAGACGGGTCCTAGGAGGTTCCCCTACCCTATCCTTGGAATAAGTTGCAGGATCACTGAATTCTACCTCAGACTTGAAATATGATACACCAGTAAGAGGCAAAAAGGGCCTTATTAGGTAGGATTTTTAAAGTACACGCTCAAAGAAATACAGCTTGTGTCCTCAAGAGATGCATGATATCTTCCTGAACGGGGAACATTTATGTTTCTCTCGAGGAGGTGGAAAGCTATGAAAAAGATAACTTACCCTCTCCAGAAGGATACTGGCTCACTTCGAGGATGAAAGCAATGAGGCAGTGTTTTCTTAAGATGGATAATTTAATCATCCTTTGAATTTTCTCAATCTGTTTCTTTATTTTAAGATCAAGTTTCTGCTTTTCACCTTCTCAACTAAAGTGTTTTATGGCCCCACAGCATCCATAAGGAATTTGGGTGTGATGTTTGTAGAAAGAAAGCAGCATAAATTGCTCCTGGGAATGCTGATGCAGAGAGCCTTAGGTGAGATGGTACCCTGGAAATTGCAGCCTTCCAAGGGCACAAGTTTTAAATTTAGGTTTTCCTTGCCTCATTTCAACCTATGTGTATTTCTTGTATCCTACATCAAAATCAGAAGAAAAGGTACAGAATCAAGTGACCTGAACTGAAGACTCACATTATCATATCAATGCATATTTTCTGTGTAACAACCGCAAACCTTTAATCTAGCTGGGCATTGTGGTGCACGTATATAATCCCAGCACTTGTGAGGCTGAGGCAGGAGGATTGCTGCAGTTTGAGGCTAGCAAGGGCTACCTATTGAGTTCAAGGCCAGCCTGAACTACATAGCAAGACCCCGTCTAAAACAAAACAAAACACTTCAAGGCTATACAAAAATAAACATTTGTTTTTTGTGGGGCTCACTGGGCAAGTTAGCCCAGCGGGATGGATGGGGTTTTGTCTGGGGCAGTTCAGCTCCACTTGTCTCTCAACCTCATCCAGCATTTTGGGGTAGCCCCTGTGCGTGCTCTTTGCATGGATATGGCAGAAGTAACTACAGGAATATGAGCCTCAGAAATGGCAGTCAGGGTTTCCTCATTCTGTTGACAAAGTTTATACATGTTTCTGATGCAGGTGTGTGATGCAGATATGTACCCTACTGTTTTAGTGAGACGTGAAAGCCATGCTGCAAAGGCAGGGAGTCTTAAGGAAAGTAAAGACAGTAATGCAACTATCACATGGTATCATGTGCAGCAAACATTTTAAATCAAACAGACCTGAAGCAAGCACGAAGCACATTTAATTCTTTCAGCATATTAATAAGCTATTTTTATGAGTGGCAGAGCTGTGAGGCTAATGATGCAATGTTGGATATATAATCAGCTTATGTTAAAACAATAAAGTTTTTTTTTTTTTTTTGGTTTTTCTCCGGTACCGGGAACCGAACTCACGACCTTGCGCTTGCCAGGCAGGCGCTTTTGCCGCTGAGCTAAATCCCCAGCCCCAACAATAAAGTTTTTTACTGTGGGACGCATCTGTGAGTGGAATTCACGTGATCAACAAACACACTAAGTGGCATACTCATAACTGGTGCCACCAATACCCAGGGTAGCCCTTAATCCCAGTGTCACACCCTGAATCCTGTTCACACACCCTAATCTATGCACTTGCAAAACTCCCCTTCCAATATCACATGGGGCTTTGTGAGGGCATCTACGCAGAAGCCCTACCACCTAGGTTCAGCAGACACATAGCCTTGTCAAAGGTGGAATATCATTTTTCTCAGTAATTCTTGCATAATACTATGTTTTCCTTGGTAGACTTATCTTCCGATGTAAAAAACTGAAAATTATGGACAACTTATGCAATGCTGAAATTCTAAAGAAAATGCCAATTGTATATATTTTTTCATTTTTGTTTGAATAATACTGGTCTAATATCCAGAGTCCTATCTGTAAGAGATCGTCAAAAGCTCAGGGCCAACTTTAACTTACGTTTTATTTGCATAATTAGCATATTTACCCTTACCATGGAGAGAAACTATTTTTGAAATTGTAAGTCCTTTCTGGTTGAATTGTTAGACAAAAAAAACACATAGTGCTCATACAGCAGGAAAACTGCAACTACGTTAACCACTGCATCAAAGAAGGAACTATTTAAGTTTCCATGTCCTATCTGTGTTGGCCTTTGCTATGGTGATTTGACAGATGTACATAGGAACAGGAAATTCCCTGATTTGACTCAGATATCAATCTCCCTAGCCAGGTGAATTGCCTTTATATTACTTGGCTGGTTAAATTAACTCTGCTAAATATTATCCCCTGTGTGTGGCCAGAGAGGTAGTTGATTTCTATCTCCTTTCCCTGATTTTTCAGAGATGTAAGGAATTTTTGAAAAGCTTCCACATAAAAGTGTAAGTGCCTTCTCTCAGTTGCCCTCCTGTGATATTTTAAGGCCCTAAGAGGTAAAGGAGAAAGAGTAGTTTGTGCTTAGTGAAACCCACAGTATCATGGAGAAAATCCTACTAGAAGGCAATTGTCTCCAAAGCTTGTGTTCCTTTTATTAAATTTAAAGTATGAAGAGAGGGAAGACAAACAACTCTGAAGCAGCAGGATACGCTTTCAAAATTTCATTTCTGAATACATGACTATAATACATGTGAGAAGAAAGAAAATATTTTAATGAGAAACACTTAAGTAACTAAGAACAATGTTAAGCAATGCCACATTTTCTACATTTTATTGTCTTTCTCAAAAGGTGATAATAAACTTGTTTACTTCAAAACATTTGCACCTAAGTTAATTATTATTTCTTAAATTAATAATTTCAGCAACTCATGGTGTTTTCTACAAAGTGGCAGGAGAATAATAAAAGTAGACGAGAAAAAGAAAATTAAGAGAGAATAAAACCTGGGAAGCATCCTATTTCATCCTATTCTTGCTGGTATTGCACAAATGGGATTGTCAAAAGTGAACATAGGTCTCTTTTGTTAGTTACAATATTACTTAGTCCAAGAAGAAATAAAAGCAATGCAATCAGTATGTTTAGGAAAAAGAATGGATGATGTTAAGCTGTTTAAGTTATTAAACTGCTACAACATTGCCGAGCTTTTTAAAGAAGCTCAGAATGGCGATACTACTTGCAAATGCTCTTATGGACACAATCCAAATTCAGAAAATAATTAGTGGTAGCCAAAATCCATCACTATAGTATCATATTCTGAAGGTTAATTCTTAAATAATTCAGATGGATGTGAATTATACGTTCAAATATAAATATAAGCAAGAACTAGAACTTATAACTGAAGTATGTACCTTCACAAACCCTAATTCTGCTGTTCTGAAGAAAGTCAAAGAAAATAAGTTCAATTTTTCCCTGAGCAAGTTGTCACTGATATTTTATGATAGACCTTTGGTCAGTGATAATCAGAACATTACGTCATCTGAAGACAAATGTGGGACCAGTTCTACTAATTTATGCAGGACTATCCAGATGACTAAAAGGAGAATTTTGAGAAATAAACGCATTTTAACTTCTCAAAGGGCATCACATGTATGCAAGTAGTTATGTGTTTTCCGATGCTTACGGCTGTATTGTTGTTCTTCACTTGTTCACTTTTCTACTGACTGGAGTAAACGAGAGAAACGTCCTTTGGAGACTGGAACGCACCCCTGACCTGCACCTGCCCTTTGACTCAGCGTGTGCTGGGCTCCAGTATTTTCTGGGTATTGTGTCGACTATGCCTACTGTAGGGAACAAGTCAGTGTTTCTGCTCGTACAATTTGACTCATTCCAGTGGTGTACAAAGAGCTGCCCTGTCAAGAGTAAAACCATTTTTAGAAAAAGCAGTAATCATTAATCATCCAGAGGGGAAATAACTGAGGGACATTGGACCCTATCAGAACCCAAGTGATGTTCTTGAATCACTTCTAGATATTTCTGTCACCAAAAGAGAGTGAATGATGCAAGGAGCAGATAAATAGTGAGAAAAGTACTTTATTCTCTTCTGGTTTTCTGCTCATGGGAACTGAGAGCAGTTTATATATTTAAGGAAAGAGGAGCCTTCTGAGTCTTTGCGAAGTAGCTTGGGAATGGGAGTGATTTCCACTGTGTGCTCAGGACATCCCACACAGTCCTACCAGTTCTTGGAGATTTTAATGACAGCTGTAGCCTTTTCTAAACAGCTAAGTCACTTATCATTTGTAGTTTGATCTCTGTATGCAAAGAGAAAATATGAATTATGTATTTTTATTTAATTATTAATAGTTTAAAGAGATCCAATGTTCTTGTATTATACTTTTGTTTGTTTGTTTGTTTGTTTGTTGTTTGTTTTTCTTCCAGTACCAGGAATCGAACTCATGACCTTTACTTGCCAAGCAGGTGCTTTGCCCGCTGAGCTAAATCCCCAGCCTCCCCTTGTATTATACTTTTAATTCTCAATTAAAAACTTCAGTCATCTTTCTTTTAAAAATATGTGAGGTACATATAATAGTCTTCAAGAACAATTGATTGTATGACCTCTTAAAGCCAAACAGTTTACAAGGAAGACTTATTTATTTATTTGAAATAATACCAAAGTGCAAGTCAGTTTTCCAGCATCATTCCTCAAAGAAACCTTTTCCATTGGCACCCATTGAGAATTTCTTGACTATAGATGCAAGGGTGTATTTCTGGGCTCTCTAACCTGTTCCACTGGCCTATACGTCTATTTTCATGCTAGCCCTACCCTGTGTTGATCATTGTCATTTTGTAAGGAATTTTGAAATCATAAAGTGCAATGTTTCTAGCTTTGCTCTTTTCCATCTTTTCTTTTCTTTTCTTCTTTGCTTTTTGCTTTTCTTCTTCTCCTTCTCCTCTTCTTCCTCCTCTTTATCCTTCTCCTTCTTTTTCTTTTTCTTTTTGGCTATTCAACATCCCTTGTCATTTCATGTGAATTTTAGGATGGACTTTTCTACTTGTGATAAAAATCTACCAGTGAGATTTTGATAAGGACTAAATTATATCTGTAGATCACTTTGTATAGTGTTGACATAGAACAAGCGTAAATCTTCTGATTCATAAATATGGGATGTCTTTCCATTGATTTGTGTCTTTTATAGTTTCAGAAATATTTTATTTATTTATTTATTTTTTATTTTTATTTTTATTTTTTTGGTTTTTCTCCGGTACCGGGAACTGAACTCACGACCCTGAGCTTGCCAGGCAGGTGCTTTTGCTGCTGAGCTAAATCCCCAGCCCCTCAGAAATATTTTATATGATTTATTATACTCATCTTCCTTCTCCTAGATTAAATTTCCTTCCTTTTTTTTTTCCCTTTTTTTTTTTTGTTTTTTTGTTTTTGAGACAGGGTCTCACTCTGCTGATCAGGCTGGCCTTGAACTCACTATGTAGCCCAGGCTGGCCTCAATCTCACAGTGCTCCTCCTGCCTCAGCCTCCCAAGTGCTGGGATTATAGGCATGCACCACCACACTGGGCTATTTCTAAGTATTTTACTCTTTGTGATGCTATTGTAAATGGAATTAATTTCTTTTTCAACTTGTTTATTGTTAGTGGATAGAAGTACAAGTGATTGTTGTGTGTTAGTTTTGTATTTTGCACTGTGGTTGAATTATTATTCTGTGTGTGTGTTATTGTTAGAATTTTCTATGTGTAAAACAATATTTGTGAACAGAGGTGTTTTCAATTTTTTCGTCTCAATTTGGATGCTCTTTGGTCTTTTTCTTGCTTTTTTTTTTTTTGTTTGTTTGTTTTTTGTTTGTTTGTTTGGTTTTTGGTTTTTCTCTGGTACCAGGAACTGAACTCACGACCTTGCGCTTGCCAGGCAGGCGCTTTTGCTGCTGAGCTAAATCCCCAGCCCCCTTTTTCTTGCTTAATTGTTTTGGCTGGGACGTCTAATGTCACAGTGTACACAAGTCAAAAAAGTGACATTGTTGTTTTTTTGCTGCTGACCTTGGGAGAAAGTTCTTGGTCTTTTACTATTCAGTATGATGACAGCTACGAGCTTTTCATATACTGTGTGGTACTTGTTTGTTAGGGTGGTTTACTTTCATTGCTTGTTTGTTGAGTTCTTTTCTCTTTTTAATTTTTTTACTAAACAAAGTGTGTTGAGTTAATCAAGATGATCATGTGGTTTTTTTCTTCCTTTACTCTGTTAATATAGTGTAGTGATAGAGAAGCTTTTAGAGACCAAATGCCCAAACTGCAACCCAAAACCCACTTACTTATCACAAAGTGCCAACTCTGCGATTAAACCTGAACACTGAGGTCTTAGTTTAGAAAAAACAATTCCAACATTAACATCTTTTCCCTTAAAAGAAAAACGTGCATGCCCTAGGTTTGCCACTACTGTTACAGTGTATTACACTGCTTTTATTTTCTGATGTGGAGCTACCTTTGTGTTCCAGGAGTAAATCCAAGTTGGCCAGACATGTTAGGATTTTAAAAAACTGCATATATATTTTGTTCATGTATATTAATTTCTTAAAATGTTGGGCCTCACGGTAGCATTTTGATATATCTCTAAGAGTTGCCAAAGTAATGCTGAAACTGTTTGGACTTTGGCAACTCTTAGAGATGGACTAAAATGTCTTTTGCATGAAGGGATATGCATGAGTCTTTGGGGAGTCAGGTGTGGAATGTTATTGTTTGTGTCTGGATGTCCCCAAATCCTCAGGCAGTCATGGGGTGGGCTTCTAAATTTATGACTGATCCCTAGTCCAATGCTGAGATTATGGGTGTGAGTGCTGCACCCACCCTGGGGCAGGTAGTTTGCATAAAGTGTAGGGGAGGCAAAGAGTCTGCTTGCCACTGCTCCTCCTTTTTTGCTGTTGTTGCTTTTGCTGTTTTCCTCAGCCATGAACAGTTGCCACTCTGCCTCGGAACCAGCCGAGTATGGACTGAAACCTCCACAAACTGTGAGCTAAATAAACCTTTCCTTCCTTAATTCTGGGTGTCAGGTATTTTGTCTCAACAACAAGAGAAAAGACAGTGATCTAACATAAATTTATACTGTCTACTTTTAGAAAGGATCAATATAGATGAAGAAATTTTATTTAAAAATTCCCTTCTCAGCAAAGTATGCTATTGTTCCAAAGAGCTTACTATACTTTTCTTTTAAATGAATTTTCTTTTTTCTGTAAAAAGCAGAATCATTCCATATTTGATAGTGGATTACAGGATACTTGTCAAGAGCTTTAATCATATATCAAACATATATAATAAATGGAAACATGTGCTCATACAGAATAATTTTTCTTAAAAAGTATTGATCAAACTTTTCTTGGTTCTGGCTCATTAATCCAATAATAGAGGAACTATAGGGCTAAAGTATCCTACTATTACCTTACCTTTAAACTCTCAAACTTTCCCACTCAGAAGACATTTCTGAATTTTTCATGTCATTATACTTTTGAATAGACCAATTTTGAAGACAAAGGACAACTCAACATAAGTCATCAATAACTAAAATACAGCTATTATTCTAATATGCATTATCTTAGTAGTTCTGTTTCAATCACTTATTCACCATTTATCACAGTGTAATTCTGTGGTTTCTTGAATAATGTTCCTACGTACTCTGATGTACACCTCATTCTAATGTGGTGTGGAAAGATCTATAACCTTTCCACTTATTAGTTCAGTATCTGCAGTCACCTTCCTTTGCGGATAAGGAATCCCACTTCCTTTGATGGCACTGTGGTGATGCACCTCTGAGGCTTCCTCATGTGCCAGGTTGTAGAGAACTGGTGGAGAAACACTGACCCCTAATGGCCCGCTACCTCTAGTGGAGTGTTACGATTACTAGAAAAATTTAAACATCCTTCAAAGTCTCTAGGCAATATCTGTGCTAATTACATTTATAATATTGCCAGTCAAGCAATTGAAGAAATTATAAAAAAAGATCAGGTTCTTTCAAGTTGGAATTCTTAAGGTCAAAATTCAAAACTAGCAAAAACATCAAAGAAAGCAAATAAGGACCCATTGTATCTAATACTGGATGTGAAGACAGATTTAGGGTCCGATTTATAGTTTCAGGATTTCTGAGCTTGTGAAAACAAGAATGAGAGAGCAGAACTGCTAGAGACTTCACGTCTGGGTGGAGTTGAGAGAAATCCTCCTCCCTCTGAGCTGTGGCTTCCCCTGCTACCTGGAGGTAAGCAGACCAATGACTGATCAAGTGACTTCTGACTCCACCCTTGCAATTTAAAGAAGACATTCAGCTCTGTTTTAAACTAAAGCCTTCTTTGATGAGGAAGCATAACTCTATTATAAGAATTATTATCATCTAATGTTAACTCACAGTAACATTTTAAGGCACCTGGAAATTTTCTGTTTTCTCCGAGGGTCTCCATTAATAATGTGCTACACTTCCTCTTCTAAGTACAGCTGTGTGTTTATTCTACAAGAAATTTGCTTTCATTTAGAAGTTACTTTACAGAATTTACTTATAAAATAAACTGGCACCTGAATTATTTATTTTTCTCAATATCTGATGTTTTTAAAAAGTATTGTGTAAGTTAATGAGTTGATTTTTAATCATGAAGGTGAAAGTTCCAACTCATGGAATGTAATGAAAAAAACAATTTGTTTTTGTAAATTTTTATGAGATTTTAATGTTAATATATTTGTCCTTAATTTACCTCTGACACTGAAACTTTTTTTTTTTTTTTGGTACCGGAATTGAACTCAGGACCTTGTGCTTGCCAGGCAGGTGCTTATGCCACTGAGCTGTATCCTCATCTCATGCTGGAAATTTTTTAACATTTTGGTTTATCTACACACACAGCTTCATTTTCTTGCAATAATATGGTTTTGAAGTCTTGTTATTCTTTGCTTTGGCACCTGATTCCATTGTTTTTCAAATTTCATCCCATTTCAAAGTGTCTTGGAGGCTATCAATACTTAACGTACATTTATTATTTACTGTGAGCCAGGAAGTTCTCTAAGTGTTTTATCTTTATTACTTCATTTATTCCTCTGGTACAATCTGAGTAATAAATCTTCCCATTTAGGAGATGGATAAGTTGAAGCCTAGTGTTTACTCTTCTCGCTCCATTTCACAAAGATAGTTTTGCAAGCACTGACCTCTCAACAAAAGCCAGACCCAGCTCCTGGCTTGTTTCCACTGCTCAGCGCTGCCTTATTCAGGGTAATTGCAACAAGAACTTCTGGATATTTCCACCAGCACCCCAGTGATAGAGTAACAGCAAAACCAACTTGAAATGTAAAAACAAAAGGCAAATCAATGTGAATTAATTGATATGAAACATCATTTCACAGACATTAAAATGAAACAGCACATCATTTCACCTTTAAGACTATTAACATATTTGGCATACATTTCCTTGGACTACTTTTTGAATAAGGAAGAATTTTTTAAAAGATAGTTTTTATAATAAAATAGCATCATGTTGGGTTATGGTTGAAACATTATTCAAACATGAGTTCATAACTTCAGTGTCTCTACTGGACTTGCCCCACTTCCATTGGCTTCCAAGATTTTTATGAAAATGGACTAAGCCCATACTGGTAGAATTACAGTCTCTCTCTTTTTTATTCTCTTATCTAATTTTCTAGCAATATTTATTGGTTTGGTGCCTGAGTTTTTCTCAGATTATTCTGCCTTCTGTCGCTAACCTTCTGTCTCTACCACTTTACTGAAGCTGTCGGAATCTATGTCCTGGTCATTGCAATTCTTTACCAAATGTTTTGCATACATTCATTCTCTCCTCAAACCCTACCCTACAACCCAGTTCATTTTCTACACTGCATCCAGAATGATGGTTTCAGAACACAAATCTGTTGTGTCACCATTATTAGAACAGTTCAGTAACTTTCTGTTCATTTAAAAATAAAAACAATTCCTTGACATATTTTATATGTACTGTGTCACTTCACTCACCCTCAACCTGCAGGTCCTCTTGAACAAGGGGATGCCCAGTCATGGAGTTCTGTAGGTCCTGACGACCCACGTCCCTGTCCTCTGAAGGCTTTACCACATTCTCGTTATTCTGGATAAATCCCCTTTTCATATGTGTATTATTCATGAGACCTTAAATAACTGATGATAATGCAGTGCTTAAAAATTGTGACCAGGAAAAAAAATCTAATTTGTTTAATCAATTAAGAAAACAGAAAATAAAATTTAACAAAGATATACATGTCTAAAACTCTCATGTTCCAGCCATTAAAATGACAAACTTTACAAAGTTGATGTCAAACCTGTCCTTTGCCCAGTGTTAAATGAGCCAGAGGGTGAAATCACTTCTTTAAACAAACATAGTTCTATATGCAAAACCTGATGGAAATCAACTAAAAAGGGTGAAATCACTTCTTTAAACAAACATAGTTCTATATGCAAAACCTGATGGAAATCAACTAAAAATAAATATATAGCACCTAATGTTAAATGAGCCAGAGGGTGAGAATACTTCTTTAAACAAACATAGTTCTATGCAAAACCTGATGAAAATCAACTAAAAGTAAATATATAGCATCTAACATTATATAAGGTCATATGTATAAATGGAATATCTGACCAAAACGTCAGGTTGATTCCAGAAATGGAGATGTGCTTCTTAAGAAATTTCATATTAGTTGATATCAACAAATCCATCATAGAAAGCTTAACAAACATGTGGATTAAGCAAATATATTGATATGAAGAGCATTATAAAGGTAGGAAACAATGAGGACATCTTTGGATAAAGGAATATCTTTATTGGCATAAAAGAAAATAATTACTTGTGGGGACTTCAGAAAAATTTGAGCCGTTGCCCTAGGACTGTCTATGAACATAGTATGTCTTAAAGATAAGTGATAAAATGGCACAAAATATGCAGTACTATAGGCGATTATAACTTAAGAAAAATTCTTGCCCTGTCCTTGGACGTAGTAGGTCTACACTTTAATAGGCTCGCTCCTGTGTGCAACACATTTTCCCTTTCACTGGACACTGCTTTTGCTGAATGATGTAGATATCAGCCCAAAACATTTAACATATGTTTAACATATGTATGTTTAACATATGTATGTTTAACATATGTATGTTTATAATTTAAAATGTTTATAATTTAAATGTTTATAATTTAACATATGTATGTTTAACATATGTATGTTTATAATTTAAAATTATAAACCCTTAGTAATTAGTTTATAATTTTGCTTCTCTTTGGTGTGTGATCTTTTATAATATTAACAGTTCTTCCTGAATATGGCTCAATGAAAGTAAGCCAAATGAAGAGTTCTTGGTAACTTTTAATTACACTGTCTCATAAATACACAAGACCTCTTTTTCTAAACCTGTATGAAAATAACACTTTATTTGGACTGAAATACGAGGCATTGGCTCTAAGAGTACTCTCTGAGCAGGCTGTGTGGGTTCCTAGAAGGTTTAAGGAAGCTCCTTTGGTGAGGCGTGGTCCCACCTCTCTTACAGTAAAGTGACTTTGATGTTCCGGTTGCTGCTTTCAAGTCAGGCTTGCGTGCTGCTGGAGGCGTTGTCTCCGGATGCTTTGCGAAGCACGGAGTCGCTGTCAGGAGAGCTATGTCAGGAGGTTGGAGAGCTCACTGGAGTGGATATTCAGTCCACGCTCCCAGGCTGGGAAGGCAGAAAGGTGGTTCAGGTGTACCCTGAAGAGTGGGAAGCTGTACCACCTTTCCGCATCTTGCCAGTTCATTCATGGCACATGGCGTCCCAAATGCGCCATGAGCCCCAGGCTGGATCCACAGCGCAGGGTGCACGCTCTTCATCCCCACTTCTAACTGGCTGCTTGTATTGGATGAAGAGAGAATTTTGTATTCACGGATTTCCAAGACTAGTTTAATAAATAATAGATGGATGAAACACAAAATATATTATTCCAAGTAGCCAAAGTCTAAGGAGGAACTATTTCTTGGACAGCATTCTAACTAGTTATTTGCATTTTGAAAGAATAGCTTCATGTAAGAAGCATATATTGGAAAGACACATTCCTACATATCTTGTTTACCTAAATATTTACAATATTTTCTCTACTTCATAATAAATGGTTACCTGACTTAAGAAAGTTTTATTTTTGGTATAAATCTCTAATAAAATTGTTAAAAATTATTCTGGATGCAACATCACATTCTTGATAATTTATTGTCATTTAATATTTATTGATTTACACATATGCACATGACTTTTAAGATGTTTAAATAAAACTTTAAATAAAGTGTAAATAAAACTTTCAAATATGTGAAACTCCTTTGAACTCTATCTACCACATCACAGTTACAAAAAAGTATATCCCTTACAGATCTCACCTCTGATTTATAATGAAGGATTACCCAGTCATATATTTTTCTCAGAGAAACTGTACCAGAATAGGAGATGGAAGATGTGGGAACAAAGATAAAAATCATGCACAAAAATAGCTACCAAGTGAATGTTCATTCTAATAAGTGTTTACTATACATCTCATCTACAATTTCCACAACCACCTCAGTGACACACAGGACCACCTTGTCATAGGGACAGCACTTGGGGTGGGTTCAGCACCTTTGCACTGATCTATATACCCAGCCCTTTCACATTCTTTATTTTTTGGACATGTTCTTGCTAAATTACTTATTGGTTCAGGATGGGCTGGAACTTGCAATCTGCATGCCTCAACCTCCAGAATGCTAGAGTTACAGGTATGTGTCACCCCACCCAGCTGTCATCCTTATTCCATCAACGAGAAAACTGCAAGCTGGGGACATCAGCAAATCTGTTCAGAGGGCATATTTAATTAAGAGCAGAGCTAACATCCAAGCCTAGTATCATCAAAACCCCAATCAATGTTTTGTTAGTTTGCCTGCTAATACGATGGCAGATTTCTCTTTTCTCCTCATTAAAAATTTAATGCCAAGCTCTTTTCTCCAAAAGAAAGAAAGAAAAAGAAACTAGAGGTATGGCAATGGCATACATTTAACATTAACATGGAGGTTTGTCTCCTGTAATGCTACACAATACAGGCTTGTGGCTCTTGGCAGGCTAAGGACCTAGAATTAATTTATTCTTCAAAGACGGTCTTGTAGTTCACCTGGAACTGTTCACTCCATCTGTATCTGTAGGCATTTTCTTTGAATTTTCAAGAGCACAACGTTTTAAGTCACTCAAGCTGACATCCCTCCTGACCTGCCAAAGGCAAAAAGTAGACATGGTTTCACTACTGAGGAGTTCCGATAATATGCTTCTTGAGGAAAAGTAAAGCTTTTAATTGTATGAAAGTAAATCACTTTTTGTAAAAAATAAAATTGCTTTGGAAAAATGTAAAATGTGATGTTAATAACGTTATTTTATATATTTCAAACTTTATCCATTTAGCCATTGTTTACAGTGCAAGCTGTAATGAACAGTAATTCTTGGTGGTATAATATAGGGCCAAATATTTACCCAGCTTTGAAATGGAGCCATTTCTTGCTATTGTGAAAAACAAAGCTGAGTTCTACTTGACTCGTCCTAATCATATCATCTCAGAAACACCGTGTTCACTTACTTAAAGCAGAACAAAATTCCATAAAATGTTATTACTGTAGCTTTATGTAAGTTCAATAAGTGAATTATGTACAAATTATCTATTAATGTAAAAAACACATTTTATTTTTTAAACTTTGCTAATTTAAACCAAAGATTTTTTTAAAAAATACTGTCACTGTTTTTTAGATTTCATAAATATTGATGGTAGGAAATAACGGATAAAATTGCCTTGTCTAAAACTATAATTTTTTTAAGAAGAGTGACTGTTATTTTTTAACAGACTTCATTTACATAATAATTTTGAATTTACATAAAATTGAGGCAGCAGTGCAGAGAAGTATACGTGCCCGCACTCAAGACTGTTGGTATCTTCTGTGAGTAAGTATAGTGCATTGTCCATGATTAATGCACTAATAATGATAACTAATACTGAGCAAGGATCACACTTTGTGCAGACATCTTTAAATATTCCCTAATGTATTCCAGGATCTTATACAGGGTACCAGCAGACATTAAGATATCTTCTGCTACATATTCTCAGACTTTTCTTATTTTTGAGAAACTTTTAAAAATTAATTTGTGCTTATAATACATAATATTTATTATGTTTGTTTTTTAGGAATAGTTTCCTATAAAAACCATACCTTGGTAGATTTTGATAAGACTGATTAGGAATTTAATTTTTATTAAAAAATACGGTCCTCATATGAGTTATGAGGCTTTAGAGACAGCACCTGGCATTTTTAGTGCCCAGCTTGGAGACACACTCTCTGCATGACCGGCCATTATCCACACCAACCTCGGTCACCTGAGGGAGCTGGGTTTGAAAAGTTCCTCAATTGTAACGTTATCTTTTCCCCATACTCTGATCATTCTCTCCTCTTGGGATGGAAATTGCTATAATCATTTCATTATTGTAGTGAAAAAAACACAAAGAAATACATCATTCATCCATTACAAGTGTGACTGGAAAACCAAGTGTTAATAAACATATGGGGGTAGTTTGCTTCACTGTGACATTACTCTAAGGAAATCACTTTGGAAACATATCAGACAGAATCTATCCTTAGTACTGCTGTTCTTATGTATGACCTAGAACAATGCATGTTTATATTTCTAAAATACGTATACAAGGCCAGCGGTGTAGCTCAGCAGCTCAGCGCCTGCCTGGCAAGCGCAAGGTCCTGAGTTCAATTACTGGTACCAAAAAAATAAATAAATAAAATGAAATACACACACAATAAAGTATACAAAATTATATTTTAGGAGATAGTTATTGGAAACAGGGCAAATGTCACCAAGAATATAATATAAAAATATTTTGTAATACATTTACACAATGAAACATTGCAAAATGATTAAAAAGGTATAAGAACATGCATCAACAAGGTAAGGACTCCCAATTTATTGTTGAGTGATAGGAGAGAGACAAATTGTGTCATGTCATATAATAAACAAGCAAAAATAATCTATGAAATTAGCTGAGATTACAGTGTTCAGGGTACTGAGTGGTACGTAGAATGCTGAAACTTTCTGGGTGCCAGAAACTGAATGCCTCTTGATCTGTCTTGTGGTTAATGTGTGTGTGTGTGTGTGTGTGTGTGTGTGTGTGTGTGTGTGTAAACTCCTCCTGTTTTAAATTGTATATGTAAGGTATTGTGTCTTGGCAAACCTATGCATTAAACAAAACTGGGAGGCAGAGAAAACTCACAAACATTCCGTTGTAACTGTTCTCAAAGTCAGTGCAATACATGCAGGGAATGAGGACGGATGCTGGGAGAGAAGCTTCAACTCTGCAGGGCCAGTAGTGATGAACACTGTAAAATCCTAGCTCTGTTCTTTGAGGGAGGGGATCCCACTATAAATAGGAACTGGTGTCCGTCATGGTATATTTACGACACGATTATAAGGAGAAAGGAGAGAGAACTTTCCAGGAGCAAAGTGGCATTGAGAGTTGAGCCCCAGAGCATACGGGGACAGCAGCCAGGAGCCAGGAGGAAGCAGAGCTGGAGGCGGAAGACCTGAGGAGCAGGGTGTGGCTCTGACACCTCCGGAACAGTGTCTGCACAGCGGGTCCCACTTCCAGTAACTGACGTCCACCCTCTCAACAGTCACACGCCAGAAGCCAGGAAGAGGAGAAGTCCGGACAGTTATCCTATTGGGTTTTTTGTTTTGTTGTTACAAGAAGGGCTAGTCAGGGACAATAAAATTTATTTGCATATGAATAGTGTTAAAATGAATAAATATATTTTTCTACAAAAATGGTCCAGGAAAATACATAAGAAAAGAAAATAATGCTCCCTAACATAGCAGGAAAATGCAGAAACAAATTTACAGAACAAATGAAAATGCTCACTCAACAATCCAGCACATATTGTGAAAAACATCACTTTAAACCAATGAAAGTTAACAATAAACTACAGCAAAATGTAAAAATACTAGGTTGAAAAAGGTAGGGAGTACAGTTTGCAACAGTTTACTAAGGCCTTTTTTTTTTTTGAGACAGGGTCTCACTCACTATGTAGTTCTGGCTGGCCTTGAGCTCACTTTGTAGCCCAGACTGGCCTCGAACTTGAAATAATCCTCCTGCCTCAGCCTCCCAAGTGCTGGGATTACAGGTGTGTGCCACCATGCCCGGCTAACTAAGGCTTTTGAAATGACAGCTGAGTGATCATAGAACAGAAAGTATAGACACAGGTAATCTCATGTCAGGAATAAAGAAACCTCTAGAAGAACAGAATGTGTGGTAACCAGCAAAAATGACTGCCCACAGCAGTAGGGTAAGGGACATAATAGTTAAGGAAGAAGAAAGAAGAAACAGCTCAAAGGGGGTTGAAGACAACAATAGACATGGAATACAGGCAAAAAGTCAAATTTAATCAAAATTTAAGAAAATCTTCTTAGGATAAAAGATCTGCTGAGATACTGAGAACTGACCAAAGTAAGTATCATCAAGAACACCACTGTGAGTAGCATTTTTTAAAAAAATTTTTTTGTTTTTTTCCAGTACCAGGAATTGAACTCACAACCTCGCGCTTGCCAGACAGGCACTGTGCCGCTGAGCTACATCCCCAGACCCCAAGAACACCCTTGTGTTAGTCAGCTATCACTATAACAAATGTCTGAGGTAATCAGCTCATTAAGCGGGAATGTTTACTTTGGCCCACGGCTTTGCGGGTGGGGATCGAGTCCTCGGTCTGTGGGCTGTGTCGCTTTTCATCCTGTGGTGAGGCACCGTGTCACAGTGGAAACACGTGACATAGCAAAACCATTGGCCCGGTGGACAGAAAATGGAGGAGGAGAGGAGAGAGTCACAGCACGCAGCCTTTCTGAACTGAAGCTCCCCCCAGTCCTCACCTTAAGGATCCCACTGCGTCCCAAAAGGGCCCGGCACTCGGGACCTAGACTTTAACAGTCGGGCCTTGGGAGAGATTCCAGGCGCACACTGCAGCCATCCTCAGTGTGGAGAAGGGAAAGGTTATGTGACATTTAGAAGGGCCCTGGGGAGAGGCCTAGGAGGTCTTGTATCAGTTCTTGGCAGCAACATCCAGCTACGGTGAAACAATAGGTACGAAACTGCTGTAGAGGGGAAGTCCGAGTCAAGGACTTGTCCACGTCCAAATGTCTTTCAGCCCTCAGAGCTTTGTGCCAAGAGTGGTGAATAAACAGGATTGCCCACAACATTTCTCATGAGTTTTGAAAAATTGCTGCAGAAAAACTTGAGTCTATCCAGTGAGGTTGGGAAATTTTAAAAGATACAAAATACTGCCATGAAGCCTATGTTGTTCTAAGGTCAGTCTGATAGACAGATAGATGACAGATAGATAGATAGATGATAGATAGATAGATAGATAGATGATAGATAGATAGATAGATAGATAGATAGATAGATATAGATAGATAGATGATAGGTAGATAGATGATAGATAGATAGGTAGATAGATAGGTAGATAGATAGGTAGATAGGAAGCAAATACAGTGGAAATGGTCTGACTCTGTACGATCCACTCTGTGACTGTGTATGAGAGGCCACTCAAAGTGGAAAATAGTTGGAGACGTAAAATACGAGTTAGAACCTATCTTCCTCCATTTAAAGTAGCAAGGAGTAAAAATAATACTAATATCATGGCTAATTTTAAGTCAACCTGTCTGGGTCATGGCTATTTGGTCAAACATTATTTCAGATAGTTCCACAAAGGTATTTGGAACAGAATTTACACTTATACTGGTGGATTTGAGTAAAGAGGACGGTAGTCCTTAATGTGAGCAGGCCTTGTCCAGCAGGTTGAAGGACCAAATTAAATACAAGGCTGTCCTCCAGAGCAAAAGTCTTCAGAGGACGGCCTTCAGCTCTACCTGAAACATAAGCTTTCCAGGTTCTTCAGGAGGTTTTCCTTGGGCTGTTTATGACAATTCTTTCCTGGCTTTCCAGCCTGCCCACTTCCTCATCAAACTTTGAGTTTGTCAAACTTCTGTAGCTTTCTTAAACCTATCTACCTATCTATCATCTATCTATCAACAACAACCATCTATCTACCTAACAAACATCAACTATCTATCAACCATCTATCTATCTGTTATCTATCTATCTATCATCTATCTCTATTTTATTTCTCTGGAAACCCTGATCAATCCAAGCATTTAAAATTTAAAATCCACTAAGATGGCGGCCTACACCTATAATCGGCTGTGGAAGCTGAGGTAGAAGCATTAAGAGTTTGAGAACAGCCTGGGCTACCTACATAGGGAGTTCAAGGCCAACCTGCACTGCAGAGTGATTTCTCATCTCAAACCTGCACACTGCCAAAAAGACATCAAAATACAGATGGCAGATCCGTCATCAGAGCTATGAGTATAAAGTTAAACAACTGAATTTTTTTAAAAAAGGGAAAGAGGAAAAGATGACTAAATTTTATATTGCTAACTTAGAAGAATTAATTGACAAGGTTCAAGCGAAGAGTAGAATAAAAGCACTCTGTCAGTTATGAAATGCTACACTTTAATACACCTTAATGTTAAAAGAGAAGCAAATCTGAAAAATTGAAAACATATAGGGATATTAAAATATATTACTCCTCTACTGCATTCGCAGCTTCAGAAAATGTACCATAACACGACAGATTTTAGAACATATCATATCAATCAACAAAAATTGATTCAACTCTGGTAACAAAAGAAAATTATTTTCAAAGCAGATATGGAAGGACAGCCTCAATACAAGCTGAACATCCCTAATCTCAACATCTGAAATCCAAAGCGCTTTCAAACCCAGTAATAAAAGATTTAGGGTTTTAGGTTATACAATATGCAAAACAAAACAAATAGGAACAAAGTGTGAAAACAAAACCAAAAAATCCACAGTCTGAATCTGAAAAACTGGTCCCAACCATCATGGGTGACAAGTGCCCACCCTGCATGTATACGGAACATGAGGAACACACCTACGTAGCAGGAAGCCCAGGAATTTTAAAGTGCTGAAAAAAAACGATAAGCAAATTTTTATAGATGTACAGAAATGTCATGCATGTATTACACAAATTTGAGCATAGACATAAAAGCATTTAAAAGATACTGAATCTCTCTGTAGTGTATAATTCACATTCAATAAAGAGAGATTATGAATGGTCATGTATAAAGTAGCATGACATTGTCATGCGTGAAATAGGGGTTGTAGGGAAATAGATAAAGGCATACTGGTTGTACACTACTAAGTGGATCAAAGAAAACAACATGGCTTATTAACAAAATAAGCCATATCTTCTGGATGTGATAGATATAGGCAGGCAGGTATGATGGCTAAAGTTATGGTGAACAGTTACATTAAAATAAATTAAATGAAAAATACTACAGGAAATGACATATTGCCATTATCCTCCTTAAAATAGTTCATTTTGCTTTGAACAACCATGTTTTATGATTTTTCCACTTTCTGAAGCAGATCTGGAGCAAGTTTTTTTTTTTAAATTTAAATATTCACTCTATTTTTCAATCTCTATAGACAGATGAATAGATAGATAGATGATAGATGATAGAAAGAATGCTGTATGCACAACTGCACTTTATTTCCAGAAAGTTCATGGATTATTTATGAAAATTGAAGATATATCACTCCATTAAAATATCTCAATAAAGCTCACTCCACACAATGTTGGAGTTGAACTGAAAACACTTTCTGATCATGGTACAATTAAAGTATGAGATAACATCTCATAAAATGATACAGAAGTTATTCAACAGCATAGTAAACAAATAAAACACTATTTTTCATCTTTAGGTCAAAGGCAAGATACAAATAAAAAATAATAATAAAATAAGCTTTAAGTACCCACTACGACATATGGAAGAAAGTTTGTTAAACTAAAGACACCCAAAACAAAGGAATTTAATAAAGATTAAAGTGGAATACAAAAAATAGAAGACTTAAAATAGTAATAAAAAACCTAGTTCTTAAACTTTTCAATAAGTATTAAAAGCACCAGCTTAGGTAATTAGGGAAGAATGAAAAGAAATTAAACTATGTGAGATATACAGTTTCAGAAAGAAGAAACTTTTTTAAACATATACTGAAAATAATACATTAAGCAGTTAAAACTGATGAAATTGATTGTAATCTTAGAAAATGTTGGTAAACTTGATCCATGATGAAATAAAATATATAAATTAATCATTTGTTATAAAAGATACTGAAACGTTTATCAAAGGACCATTACCTCACCTTCCATACCAACCACCAATTTTCACCAAAAGAGCAGTATAACCAGGTATTCACATAGAGAATTTCGCCAGCAGACTTTGAACAGAATCTGATACAGTACCAGAACAGAAAATTCTATGATTATTTTCCTGATGTAACAACATGGTTATACAAAAACACAACAAATAGTGTATAAGAAAATATAATTACGACAATTTCCATAATGAATATCAGTACTAAGACCTTGCATGAAATATGAGCAAACAAAATCCAGCATTATATTGATGAATAATATATCACAATAAAAAGAGATTTATTTTTGTATTGGAAAGATAATTTGATATTAATAAAATTCCTCATTTTAATTGAACTGAGTAGAAAGTGTATGATGCTAAAAATGTATTGGTAAAACTTAGTAACTCTACTTAAATAAAACACTCAAAATATTAGTCAATGCATGAATTATAAACACCATTACATGCACTTGTTTTATTCCAGATAATATCATTCAGCTTTGTTAGGTAAACCATGAAACAACTCAGGTAAAGTTTTCACTTTACCTGACAAAAATAGCCATTTTTACTGTTACCATTATTAAATAAGATTAGAAAGTTAAACAAGATGAAAATTTGATATACTACCCTGTAAAATTTCTCACATGTACAGCTATGATTCATCCTATGTGTCGGTTTAGAGGGTATATTTTGCTGGGATTAATATTAACATGTGTGTATGTTAAGGAAAGAGATTACCCCTTGTAGTGGGAGAGGTCCTCATACTATCAGGTAAAGCACTGACTAGAATAAAGCTTGGCTTCCCTGAAAAAGAGAAAACTCTTCAGCAGGTGGGATTTCAGATTTCAAATGACCATGGGCCCCCTTCCTAGTAAACTGGGTGGATTCATGAATGTGATGATAAATTATAGTAAATGTGTACATTTTAAGATTTATTATGGTAAAATAGGTATTGCCATTAACCCAGTCAAAATATTCCATCTTCCTGTGAACACATCCCACCACTCTTATCACTTCCTGAAGCAACTCTGTAAGTCCTCTTTCCTGAATGTCTGTAGTGGCTGTTGTGACTGCCTTTATAGCTGAGTTGATTCAAAACATTTACCGTTCAGCCTTCTTGAATTTGGCAAAGACCCAGAAGTCACCAGGTGCCAGATGTGATGACCAAGGTGGGTGAGGACACACTATAATGTTCTAATGCCAGATCTTACCACAAAGGCTTGTTTAAGGAAGAGTGATCATAAATCATGGCGAATGTTTAAATTTTTTAAAAAAATATTACAGTAAAAGACATATTGCAGTGCATTGCCCTCAAAATGTGCAAAGTGACCTCCCTCACTTTGAACAGACTTATCTCACTGGTCTTAGCGATGTATCTTTTACTGTAGTAAATTACTTCTTTAAGCATTTTCCATATCGTTCCCTTCACCTCTTCTGTCTGTCTATCCATCATCTATCGTCTCATTTTGTTTCTTTTTTCTCAGAAACACAGAGATTGACAGACAAGCTTTTTGAGCTGTGCAAGATCATATACTGCTATTTTCTGTTCTTTACCAAGATTAGAAACAACCAAGCGCCCACCACAGAGAACTGCGCAATGAACCTATGACACGCCACTCACTGAAAAGGGTTTGCAACAAAAGCCCTGTGCCCCCCCGCGCTGGGTGGCTGTGCTGTGTGGTGAGCGTCCAGAGGCTGAAGGCTCCCAGGACAGGCACCTGCTCAAGGCTTGCTTCTGAACCATGGAGGGAAACGCACCCCAGCTGCCAGCATTTGGGAGGCGAGAGGCAGTCAGTGGCGCTCCATAAAGGAGCAGCCATCTGTCGGCGGAGGGGGCAGTCACGGAGTCCTTGTTCTGTGGCGTCCGTGCCATAGTGTGTGCTACGGGGTGTTGCACCAGGCACCTCTGGGACCGAATTCTAGGGTCACTCAGGGCCAAGTCAGTGTCAGTCAGTGACGGCACAGTACTGTCAACTTTCATGTGCTTCCTCCTCCTCCTGCCCACTTTTTCGCTCGTATTCTCAGACCCTCCCCAAGTACACTCTAGGAAGTGGATCTTGTTTCCTGATTTACACACAGGGGAAATTAAATGGGGCACTGAACAACTACTAGGCAGAACAAAGGAGCTGTATGTATGCTGGCATGCGTCTATCGTTGTGTGAAGAAAAAGTAACTGTAAAATGTACTACCAAGTGAAGTACTTCGATAAATGTTTCCTGAGAGTATGCTTTTGGAGTAATTTTAGGAAATATGGAAGAATGCATGGAGAGTGACTGAAGGGAAAAGGAAATAATGGGGGTAGGCATACACGTTTGCTAGGCAATCTGTAACAAAACAACAAACCTGGGGACTCAAACAGCACAAATTTATTCTCGCAGCTCTGGAGCCTGGAAGCCCAGCATCAAATTTCCAGCACAGATGCCTCTTCCACAGACTTCTTCCTTTGGTGTGCAACGCGGCAAGTTCTAAGTCTCTTTGCATACCATTCTTCTTCTCTACCTGCGCCCAGATTCCTCCTTTTTGTAGCACCCTAGGCAAACTGGGTGGAGGCACACCCGTGCAACACATTTCACCTTGATTATCTCTGTGAAAACCCCCGTCTTCAAACGCAGTCACATGTTAGCATCTTTCTTGTTGGCTACAATTTCAGCGTATGAATTGGTGGGGACATTATTTAGGTTACAGCTGGAGACATGAGATGGAGACATAAGTTCTCAAATTTTATCTTTCATGTCTTTATTTATAAAAATCACGTATGTGCCTTTCTCCGTAAAATATTAAATTTAAGAAACAGTATTAACATAGAGGAGAAATTATTGCACACTAATGAAAGTACACTTTTCTTTCATTTAGCTTATCTATTTTCCTGTCTTCATTAGAAATTCTGAAAAGTAATAACTATGCCCAGCAGTCATTCTTTTGGTAAGTCTCAGGTGATGACTAGAATGTGAGCAGTGCAAGGAAACTCTACTCTGTGATTCTCCTGCTCTTATCTCTCCCAGAACCATTTCCCCCCATATGATCAGTGGCTGCTATCCCTTGTCACTCTGCAGAAAGGCTTTCACTAGCTGCGGTAATGTATTGGGTCAAGAGGGAGTATACACAAAATATTGTGAACAAATCTCTAGTTTTCAAGATAACGGGAGGGACACGATGCCTGTGATCTTTTAATTTTTTTTTTTTTTTTAATTTCTTGCTAGTTGTCATTCAGAGACAGTCTTTCTCAGAGCTGTAATATCCTCATAGGCGGACAGGAGTTTCTGTACTGGTGAGGGGGATTGAACCTGATAATCGTGTGCAATTTGAATTCCCACTATGTAATAGAGTCAGGAAGGAATGTATCGAACTCAAGGCTGGTCTAGAATCCTTCTGTGGCTTCCTTCTCCCCTGGAGATTGTTCAGTCAGCAGGTTTGACTGCCAGAGTCTGAAACAGGCACAGATTCTGAGAACTCCCGCCTTATGGGACATGACTATTTTATTAATCTCACTGGCAAATAATCAGGGGAGAAAAATTACTGCCCTAGGGTAAGGGAGATCCAGAATGGTATAGGAGAGGCGATGAATATCAGCTATGGAGTCAGAATCAAATGAGTCCGTGGGAAGGATAATTTTTCTTCTGTCACATTAATTTTGCTGTGATTTTTAAAAAGTTAATTGTAGTATTGTGCCTCTAAAAATCAATAGCAAGGTGGAGTACACATAACGTGGAGTATGAACTGATCCGGGCACAGCAGTGGGGGAACTTCACGGGTCTTTATTGCTTCTTTGCCGGCTAACCCGTATAAATCATTGTTCTGTGTATGCTGTTGACTTCCTAACCTTGAACACAAACGCAAAATCCTGCCTGCGGATATCTTTGGCTGTAGCAAACCTTTGACCTGCTAAAAGTTCCGGAGAACTATAGCCCCAAGACACGGGCTCAGCTGATGGCAGATGGAAGTTAATAGAAAACTTCTCCACACCGACTCTACGGTAACTCAGGAGTGGGGCCATCTCCGAGAGATTTCACCCTGTGCGGGCTCCTGACCTGAGGCTCTGGAATGGCCTGTGTCCTGTGTCTTAGTTGGGAGCTATTGAGTAGGCGTGTAGAACACAATTTGTCAAAATTTATAGTTAAGACTTTGAACATTTTTCCATGTACATTTTACCAAATAATGTTACATTTAGCATATATAGGAAGCATTCCAACTCAGGATAATTGACTAAATCAAAAGTTCATATCCCCAAATACCACGAAATCCCACAAAAACACATACGGAGTAGAAAATATTAAGAAACTAAGCAGAGCAGGAATGGGGTGAACTTTCGGCAGACCGAAAGTGGTTGAGGTCAGACAACGAAGGAGAAAGAATAGCAAAGAGAAGTCCTTCAGTGGGGCGGGGACAAGCACACTCCCTAAAGGATCAAAGGAAAACATGTGAAAAATAGTAACAGACCCTTCACTAGATGGCTAGAAATCTACAAATACAGAGCAGTAGATGGGGTTTCACCCATGTATCTTTTGTAGGTGCTTGTTAAGCTGTCATTTTGAATGAAGAGTTCTTAAGAGAATGGTTCAATGTTGAACTCATATTCATATATTCAGCAGAAATGTGTCTTCTGTGTTTTTTGTAGTTGCGGTAACTAATGGCAAATAGTAATTTTCAACAAGCATTCTACGGAAGACATGTATCTATCTTGTTTTCCTTTTTGTGTTTGTTGTTTCACTAAATATGCACTTTCATTTTTAACTCATTGGATTGCTTATTACATGCAACCTTGAATATTTATGCCACAATATGCAGGAAAACACTGCTCTCT
Organism: Chinchilla lanigera; assembly: GCF_000276665.1. Taxonomy (NCBI): domain Eukaryota; kingdom Metazoa; phylum Chordata; class Mammalia; order Rodentia; family Chinchillidae; genus Chinchilla; species Chinchilla lanigera. Next base: position 29,065,980 of record NW_004955421.1, read on the forward strand.
CCAGATGTCAGATTATTCTGTCACCTTACCGCAAGGCTAGCTGAGCTGCAACTCCCCAGCTCCTCAGCCCTGGTTTCCTGCGACATCCTGTGCGCGTTTCCAGGCTTAGCCTGGATTAAGCAGGTGAATGAGCACCAGCAGCAGCCAGCGCTGCGATATTTATTGTGGACAAATACTCTGCAAAGCCAGTGTCCTGGCAGGTGTGTCGCTTTTCTTCAGTGCTCTTTTGCTCTTTCTTCAGTTAGAGAGGTGCTGTACTGGCCCCAGAGCTATGGGGTTAGTTACACTGTATCAGGAAAAACATCTGGAGAAGCAAGGATGACCACGCAAATGACCCGCCAGCCCAGCCGCTTGTTAGAGAGGGATGACCACGCCAGTGACCCGCCAGCCCAGCCGCTTGTTAGAGAGGCATATCTTTTTGCAGCCAAATGAACTGCAACTTTTAAGTGTTGAAGTGCGGTATATATTTTTGGACTCTAACATTTTAATGTTTCTGTATATATAAAGGGCCTGTAAAAAAAAAAAAAAAAATATATATATATATATATATATAGTTAAGTTCAAACAATGACCATATTTTATTATTGTTTGGTAATTTATCTAAATTTTAGACTATGAGACTATGAATTTTTGCCATTTTAGCTGAATTAACAAAACCATGGAAGGAAATCTGAGGACAGACCAGACTCTACCTGACACCATACTATGCTTGGTCTAGTGTCATTTCATGTTGCCTTATACAAAGAAACTTATTTCAAATAATTCCCAGATGTTGTTTAATGTAAATAAATCTTGCTTGGGTTTATTTACACAAAAGGTGGAAGACTTTCTTTTTGCTACTTACCATGATTAGGGAAGCCCTGGTTTCACAACAGGTAATAAGTGACTTCTTGCCCAAATTGGCCTGTAACCTTCCCTGGAATGAGGATGGCCAACTCACATCTCATTCTTACCAGAGAGCTCACTGGATGGCAGGAGGACTGGGACACTCTCAAGTGAAGGCTTGGCTCTGGGACATAAGGGGTTAAAGTGTATTTAATTAGTTGCTTTGCTGAATTTCAAAACTTTAATGCTATCTTTCCCTTGTGACAGAAAAACAAATAATTTGAAATTATATTATTTGAATTCCTCATACTTTAATATGCTGAACTTACCATCAGACATTTTATAATCCATACATAAAATATAATTAAGAAAAAGAGACAAATTATTTTCAAAGTCAGAATAATAGGTTTCATTATTATTACTATTATTACAGTGTAATGAAACTATTTATTAGTGATATTAATATGAGAAATGTAAAAATGTAAAATTTCTAAAATCAGCTTAATGCAGCATTCCTATATTGATTTTCTGTGACATTTTATGTTCCTCATTATTAAGAGTTGTAATGATAATTGAAAATCCTCATTTACTTTATGAAAAGTTAATGAAATATGGCCCCACAAGCCAAGTGTGGCAGCTCGCGTCTGCAGCCTCAACACTGAGGTCAAAGGATCACAGCCTCAGCCCTGGTCTGGACCACTTAGCCACTTAGGGAGACCCTATCTCACAATAAAGGAACGGGCGATGTGGCACAGTGTAAGACCGCAGGCTCAGCCCCAGGTTAACAATCAAACGAATGTCTATCTGTGGATCTGCCTGTCTGTCTGTCTATCTACAAACACACTGAATATACAGTGAATCTAATATAAAAACAAACACATTGACTGCACGCTGAATATAAAGTCATGGGATAGGAAGAACAGTAAGTTCTGATGAGTATGGTGGCTATAGTTAATACTGCATATTGTATTTCTAAGTTGTGGAGGGAGAGGATTATAAATGTTCTCACTACAAAGAAGTGATAAACACAAGTTGATGGTCTAATATCCTGATTTGTTCATTGCACAATATATGTATGTATATCAAAATAATCACATTGTATCACAGAAATATGCACAGTCATAGTATTTGAATTAAAAGCAACATGAAAATTCTTTAAAAATAGATTTAACATGTATTTCTTGGGTCATTTACATAAAAATTAGTTTCTTTTTTTTGCCTAAAACTACTCATATTGATTTATTGCAATAAAATTTCATATCAATGTAGAAAACCAACTAAGTGTATAGTAATATTGATCTTTTTCTCAGTCTTATTAAAAATAAATTATCCTGGACTCACTCATGTGAACACAAGATGTTATCACCTAAAGGGACCAAATAACACAGAAATAGGAAAAACAACTTTATTTCAGAATGGCCCTAAGCCATAGTAAAAGGAAAACGTGCAATGAATCATCCACATTAATTCAAAAAATTGATTGATTCCTGTTTTAAGTTTTTAAAACATCAGACACATAAGCTTAAATATATCACAGTTTATCTTATGTAAAAACCCAAAATATAAATAAATTAATGAACAAAAGAAAAGATAGATTCTATGAGGTGAGAACACAGATCTCTTGTACCGAAGAAGAGATGGAGGGAGAGGAAGAGAGAAGGGGCCTGGAGGTAAAATGAATCAAGATGTGTAAGGTACATGTGCTAACCCCACAGAATGGGTGCTGTCATTATGTACTGCACATGTGTCCTAATAAAACTAGCAAGTGATCACATGGATAGACATTCAGGCTGTACACTCACATGCTTGTTCACTGGAAAGATTTCAAATGGTTGTAGTTTGCGGCAAACACTGAAATGATAGAAACTGAATTGCAGTATACTTTTATTCTGGATATGACTGCATATCCAGTTGCTATTAAATGGCCTTTGAAAATAAGGCCACCCCCTTATTTATTACCGGTATTGTGAAATTAAGTATGGTAAATGGGAAAAACAAACCATAGAAATCCTGAAGCAAAACTAAACATAATAAAATTAAACACAACAGCATGACAACAAAATCACAAGCAGTAGGTGCATAAGAGGCAACAGCCATGCATAATAATGCTACCAGAAATGTACACAGGGAAAGGTATAGTTAGCAAACACAGAATCAGAGGGAACTTTATTTTTTCTATGGGAAATCATTTGGGCCACAGATTCCAGCCAACGGTTGCCAAATTCTATCATTTCCTCAACAACTGGGCTCATTGTTGCACCAAAGCCTGTAACTCTGAAACAGAAACAATTGGTGAATGGACAAAGCCAGCATCTAGAGGATGGTAATACTGGCTGTTTTAAAAGACTTTAATTATACTTGTCTACCTCTTAACATAACTGCAGCACTACCATTCAGCTTCTACAGTTAAGTAAATGTCACGTTGATATCAGGCTCCTTTCTCAAGCCCGATGGGGCACTTTCTCTCCCCCAGTGTGGCACATGAGCATGCCTACTCGTCATGACTGTTGTACACACAGAAGATCTATGTTGCTGTAGATTTGAAAGTGTTCATACAGAGAAAATTAAGTTAATAATAACCTGATAAAGTCTTCCCAAATAGAGGGCAGTTGTGTATTTCATAGATGACACTTCCTAAAGCTGGGTCACAGATCGCATCCACTAGGCTGAACGAAACATGGAGTAGGTCAAGACTTCCACTTTGTATTTTCTCAGCTATCTAATGAGCATCTAGATTTGATGAATTTGGCATCAATTACAGAAGAATGCTAATTTTTTTAATAAAGGAGAAATTTCACTTGAAGGTTTGTAAATAGATCTGTATTTTTGATTCCTCCAAACTACTATGGCTAATAGTTTTAAAAATTGCTGTATGCCAGGAGAACTTTCTCAGCATTCAAGAATGCAAAATCTCAATGTAGAAGAAGGTCGAGATGCGGCAAATGTGCTCAGTACTGGGATAAGAAAGTCAATGCCCAGCCCTAGGTTTCCCTGTGGACATAATGTGAAAGCACTTCACATCTCATCACTTCAGCACTGCACTGGGATACTTCAGTACATGTGGAAAGGAAAGGACACATTACAGGACAAAGGGGCTTCATGTGACCGTGGCATTCTCCTGTCCTTACATATTTGTCCATTTCACCATTTTCAGCATGGAAAAATAAAGCTTTGGGTGCTGTTAATAGTCTCTCCAAACACTGAAAAAGTCTGTACAATGGTATGCGCACTGGGTGTGGTGGCGCACGACTGTAATCCCAGCACTCAGGAGGCTGAGGCAGGAGGATTGCTGTGAGTTTGAGACCATCCTGGGCTACATAGTGAGTTCAAGGCCAGCCTGAACTGCACAGTGAGACCCTGTATTAGGAAAAAAAAAAAAGGGTGGTGTGTGCTCTGTTCAAAATGAGAATTCCTGAAAGAGAAATAGCATATTTGATGAGTTGAAATCTAAGCTTCCTCTGATCATGAATTGTTGAGAGCACCCACTCAGTGCAAGAAAAGCTTCAAAATGTTGGAATTGAAGAACAATCTTAAATGAGAAATGACATCTGTTCTTGAAGGAATTAACATAATCTTCAGTCAAAATGTTCACATAGGTGCTCTGAGATGCTTAGCCCAGTGAAGGGACTGAGGGCCTCCTGTCTGAGAACAGTCTCTGGACATGATTTCCAGGGTCAGTCAGGAAAAGAAAAGGCACATGAAAGAAATTTGGCTTTAAACTTTGGAAAGGATATCACTCAAATTTTCTCATGTTTAATCAAAGTGATGTGACGACTCCAAACTTCCGAAGTGTCAGGGATAGATGCAAATTTGTCAAAAGCCCATTTACATGAGGAACATAGGTACTGCCTGTTTTTTTAACTGACTAGAGAATGCTCTTCACTAATATCCTCTTCTTTTTGTACCCTGCCTCCAAGTGACACACTTTCAAAAGATGATAGTTGTTATAATCAGGGCTTGCAAGTGAAACAATACAGGACATATAATTTATAAGATTATATTATAATAGTCACCCAAAGAATCATGGACAAAGAGAATGCAGAAAATCTGCCTACACAGTAAACACCCCTAGAATCCAGCTGAGGGCATGGGTCCCATGGCAGTGTCTGACATGAGTACAGCTGAAGTAACAATGAGTACAGCTGACATAACAATGCCCCTCTCTCCGAGGAGGTCAAGAGCACACAGCAATGTCTCGTGCAGGCCTGTTTCATGGATCTGCCCTGGGAAGGCCCAGAGGTCAGTGGTGTAAGCTAGAAAATCTGTGCCGGTAGAATGAAGGATTTGTGCTAACGGACTGAAGGATCTGCACTAGAGCCAGGAAGCAATGCTCAAAGTAAGAACCAGAGCACTCCCAAAAGGTACCACAGCCATCCCCAGTGACAATGAGGTCCTCAACTCCTCTGACAATGAGAACAACCAAGTCTATAACAGGAAAACCAGCACAATAAGCTTCTCTAGGAGACTGAGCAATGCACAGCCGTCCCCTCTGAAGCTAGGAAGCAATGCTCAAAGTGAGGACCAGAGCTCCTCCAAAGTGAACCACAATCATTCTCAGCAACAACAAGGTCCCAAGCTCCTTAACTATAAGAACAGCCGAGTTCATATCAGAAGAGCCAGCAAGAGAAGCCCTTCCAGGAAAACCAACAGTGCCCAAGAGAACCAACAGCTCCCCAACAGCACCTCTTCCTCTCCTGTTCTTTTGATTTTGTTGGCAACAATCCTCAGGCGGGCCTCCCACAGCCAGAACCACGCTGGTTCTGCCAGCATTAAACTGGCTGCTACAAATTGACCAGCAGTAGTCAGACCACCACGATAGTTTAACAGTGGAAGGAAAGATAGTATATACAAAATAGGAAAACATCTTTTACAAAATATGTAGTGTCCTGTGACACAAAATCTCTTTACCTGTCTGAAACCCTTCCTGAAAGCAATTTCTCAGTAGTGGTGATTCTTAGTTTCGCAAGTCATTTTGTGAAGTCTGAATTTACAAAGGAAACAATGTTTAAGTACTTAGCCTAGGACCTTCCTGAAATAACTGGTCACTCCCATGAACATTAATTATTATCTATTGGTTTCTGTAGCCCATTTTTGTGTGTTGATCTGGGCAACATCCTCTTCTTTTGTTAATTCTCTCACAATTTCTTGTTGTCAGCACCGTATGAGAATTCTTGTTCTTGAAATGCACACATTCACCTAATACCTATTGCGCTTTTTACCACTGTCTAATCTGTACATTTCCAGTGGGGCAGGGTCCTTCTCAGACTCTAAGTATCCCAGGAGATGCCACTTAATGCCCTGTACAGGCCTCCTCAGAACTGTGCTCTCATTTTCCAAAGCCTCCACATAATATCTGACAAGAGTACGAAAACTGTGTGTAGATTTCAGTCCATCCACAATAGCCATGAAACGTTTGAACTACATTTAGGATATATGGATCAGAACAGTCTAACCACTATGAAAGTTGGGTCTTGCTAAGCCACTTACTTAGACATGATCTGTGGGAGGTTAATTAGAAATAAACTAACACCATACCATGCATTCACTAAAAAACAATAAAATAGGAAAAGAAAAGAAAGTATCAAAATAGTTAAAAATAGGAAAAGAAAAGAAAGTATCAAAAATGAATAGCTAGGTTTAAAACCCTGCTAAAGATGAAAAAGAAAAGAAAGCAAACTTGTAAGAATGAGGAGAGTATTCAGCAGAAAATAGCTTCTCCAAGAGGGAAAACTTGAACCCTGTGACATCAAGCATTCTGTTTCTTAGTAACTACGACTAGGAAAGTTGAGCTGTGTTATGGATCAACCCTGAGACTCACTCAAAATCGACTAAGAATCAACTAAGACAGGAAAAGTTACAATAACGTGAAGGAAATTAAAAGCACCTGATGAATGTCTCATTAATAAAGAACTTTGAGATAAAGTGGAGAAGATGGAAAGGAGCCTATGCTACGTTAAGCATGTGTCTTACGATTCTAAATAGTGCTTTTGGAGTTAGCAGCATCTGGATGGCAGAAAAAGTCTTCAAATCCTGAAATCAGAATTTAAGCAAGATAGAAAAGCATCAAAAGAAGCAATGGACTAATGTTGAAAAAATAACAGATAATAAGTGAATGTAAGAGATAAAATAATAAATGGCATACAGATAGCAACTGGGAAGATATGTTGCCATAGAAACAGAACTTAAGAAAAGACAGGGTGGTAACTTCTCTTGAAAATTACAGAATGATTATACTGGAAAGTGTGGAGGTCACTAAATGTACTCATCTCCATTTCACTGAAAGTACTTTCTAGTCTCCTGATATTACCACAGTCCTCCTACACAGATATAACAAGAGTGAGAACAGACAGAAATGCAAAAGAGGAGATAGAAAAGACTGTATGATAAAGAAAGAGAAAGAAAAACTGTTCTGATCTATAACTGTATGATAATAGTTAGTGCTACTTGCCTTTAACAAAATAGCAGTTTTATTCTTTTTAAATGCCATAAACTCACTGTAGATAGTCAAGCAAAGTGCATAAGAAAGATATATTACTTCCTGTCCTAGTACTATTTTTATAATTTTCATCAGTTAATTATCATCAAACAGATCTACATATCTTCCTGTTTGAGCTCCTGTGAATCAAAATTGTAGAGTAGATAAGTGGTGAGATGAAGGAGAGGTGGTCCTTCAGTAATAAATGGAATTTGATTCCACATGATGTTTTAATATTTAAATTTAATTTTACTTGAATTCATTATTAGGACAAAAATTAAACTAATTGGATGGATGTCAGGGAATATTTCTCCATAAAAGACCCTTTCTCAGTGGCCACTCCCAGTGTAAAAAGTAAAATAAAAATCACCACGTGGATAACATTTTATTAGTTCATGTGTTGCTGTCCTTATGAAAGATAAGGAAATTCAGTCCCTATGTCTTCGCTTCTGGTCTGTAACGATTTTTCAGAGGTGGTCATTTGTTTTACTTGTTTTTACTTTGTCAGTATATATGTTACCACTGTTACTTTTGTTCCCAGTATGCCCCTAAGTATTTAGAATGGCTTTATGTTCACATGCACAATGTTAATCTCTTGATGACAAGTTTTCCGTACCAGCTCTGTGTTCTCACCTTATTTGATTGGATGGAATTTATCTTTAAGTTCACAACTTCAGGATAAGACCACCCTCAATGTCCCTTTGCCTAGACTTCTCTTGGGACTTTATGCCATCATGAAAGCTCAGCTGGACGGAAGTCTCCAGCATGATCACATTTTTCCCTACAATCCTGTCTTACCAATTCTTTGTCTTCCGGGGTGGAATGTGGCTGTGAAATGTCAGACCTAAACAGATGATTCCTCGCCTTCCAACACTCTGGAAGAGGGCCCAGATTTACACAGTGGAATACTAAGTGCAACAGACTGGCAGGCTCCAAATACAGAACTTGATTTCTGGCAGTCCTGTACCCTGAATCCAGGATCAAGTTGTGGACATTGTTGATTTCTCCTGAGGCTGGGATGCTCTGTCTCCCTCCAAGGGCTCCAGTCATAGCAGATTAGACCAACCTCAGATACCTCATTTTGGTCCCCTCTTTCATGACCCTGTCTGTAACTCAGTCATATGTGGAGGTCACAGGGGATAGTCCTTTCAACATGTGAGTGGAGGAAGGCGCGGTTCCGCCCATCACACCCAGTAAGGGCAATTCACAATACTCCTGGACTTAGGGAATAAAAAAATACATTTTTATGATCAATCAGTTTCTGAGGTGGCCTGACTTGTACAGGCTGTAGATCATCCATTCTACACCTCTCTCCCGAATGCCTACAGCTGACTGCATTTAGGAAGCTTCATTCTGTACTACTTAATACGTCAGATTTGTACCGATGTTATTTTCTTGTGTTGAAATCTTTATACTATTTTGCCATCTCATTTTTAAATATATGCTTTGCTTATCTTCATATTACTATTGTATTTTTAATCTGTTAAACTTTTTAAGGGATTTTATGCAAACTGTATTTCTTTTTTCCATTTATGTAATTTGTTTTACTTTGTAGGCTTTCAGTTTTTCGTTCACTTTTGTTACATTTGATTCTTTCTCCATAATATTATTTTGTAATTGTCAAATTCTAATAACACAATATTATTTTCAGATTTCCAAGCTTGGGCAGCTCTGTTCAGAGCCTTAAGAACTTCTTCTTTTATTATATAGATGGATGATTTCTAATGAAATCCCTACTTGTAGCTTAACATAGAGTTTGAGCCATAGAGTGATATACACTCTTAGCTGAAGCATATGAAATCTGAAAATCTCTGAGATTTGCTTCTATTCTTGAGATGATTTTCCTGCTTTTGCATTTGTTTCATGTAGCCAAAGTTGCCTAAATTTTCTAGGCAATAGGAGTGAGTTTCCCTTGGCTTGAACTTTTCTGACAACTCAACACCTAGTTATGATTCTTTCAATGCAACCCGAGAAGGTTAGTGTTGTGGGTATTTACAGCCTTTGTCCATTGTTCTAGGTTGCTATTTGCACTGACATTTGTTAGGAAGAAGGACAGTGTGTTTCGTAGGTGTTCCCGTTAGATGTAGTTAAAGTGTAAATACTCTAACTTGTTTTTAATTTTGCCCTTTATATCATCTTTATATGAGAGCATGGTTAGAAACTATTCTTAAATTTCTACTTATGTTAACATGCTTATAAGTGTTAAGTTGTTCCTTATGTATAATTATTAGTTCCATTTGTCAAATAAACAATAAATCTTATGAATTTTTAATGCATTATTAAATGATAATGAGATAAATGAAAGAAAATCTGAGTTGTTTTGTTCTACAGCTGCTAACTCACCCACCCCGATGAGAACATTCCCTTTGAAAAAATTAAATGTAAATATATGATGGCTTTTACTGTGCTTAAAATGGTTTCCAGTAGATACAATAAAGCTGTTATTTCCCTCAGATAATGATGTATAGCCTTAAAGAATGCTAACATTAATACTATTTATAATAGTAATAATAGTGCTCCTTTTATTAAAAAGAGATTCATGTGCAGAACTTGACTTGAACTTTTAATATAATTAATCCTTTGTTTCACGTATCAAAGTTACAACTAAAAGTAATGATGCCTGCTGTAGTCAGAGCAAAGCCACTGAGTATGTATGTGAAGACACAAATTCCATGTGGAGACAAGAAGCAGGTAAGCGTGTGAAACAAAATTCCATAGTGAAGAAATGAGGTATTTTCTTAGACGTTCTTAAATTACTCCAGCAGTCATTTGAAATTAACTTTTGCTACAGCTAGGACAAGCGCTTCCTGATGTCTCTATTCTATGTACCATGCGTACAGTATGCAAGGTCTGTGCTTTATTTATCTTTGCTACTGTTTGCTACAAAAAAGAATGAATAATTCTTTAAAAGACTTAATTCAGTAATTAATCATATATATCATAAAAACTAATATTTTACAGTCATTACATTTCCTTGTGACAACATTTAAGCTAAGTAGTTGTAAGGATTCTAAAGCATTCAATTGGTGTCCATGATAATCTCCCCTCTCCTACAAGTAATCTAAGACTATATCATAAAAAAGATTAAAATTAATCCAAAATCAGTGAAATTAGAAATATACACTAAAAATATAGCAACAAAGATAATAATTTTGGAAAGTGTACTGTTAAATAGACAACAAAGCAGCAGGATACATAGAATTAAGTTTTAATTATGTTATTGGTGGCTATAACTTTTTTTTTTTTCTGGTACCAGGAATCAAACTTACAACCTTGCACTTGCCAGGCAGGTGCTGTGCCACTGAGCTAAATCCCCAGCCCCTGGCTATAGCTTTTTGATTTTTTCTTTTTGAAATGACATCACCCTAATTTAAGTTTGGATAATAGTTTATCTAAAATTTAAACCAAAGTGTGTGTGTGATTTTCATGGAAAAATATCTTTACTCAAAATAAAGAATACAAGGAGGGGTAAATGCATAGAAGTACAACTGCACATAGACCAAAGTGATAGATACACCATGGAAAGCGTTGTTCATATCTGAAACAAACGTGTTCAGTGGAAAACGGACGTGCTTTAAAGTAAAATGTTTTATGATTACTTTTTAGAAATATGTGATAACTGCATAGTGATTAACAGATGAGCTCCCCCACAGATGGATGGATGGATGGATAGATAGATAGATAGATAGATGAGAGATAGATGATAGATGATAGATAAATAGATAGATGATAGATAGATAGATAGACAGGTAAAAGGATTCTCTCACGCAGCCACATGTCAGACCCTATGTGATGGGTCTTGTATGTTTCAAAATAGAAAAAATTCAATACACTTTCAATTTTCTTGTTATTAAGAATCAACTAACTGAAAAATCAACTAACTCAGGAGTCAAATAATTTTTACTATTTTCATCTATAAATATTCTGAAGTCTATGGGTCACCTAGATTGTTTGGTTCCATCCCACCTTGGGATGGGAGTAGCAACTAATTTTAACAAAAGCACGAGGGCAAGAAGCCATGGATTATGCTCATCAATGCAACTGATGCACCACTGTCCAGACGTGGCTCCCATTATCCCCTTTCTTCTGTGCACAAATATACTTCCAAGGCCTTCAAACACCTCATTTGGCCGCTGCATAGTGCTTAGAGTACAGTATCCTACACTTTGCCAGATCAAGACGTGGCTCTTCTTAACCCAGGGTCATGGCATGCTAATAGTGAACAACCAGCTCTCTAGAGGAGAACAACCTCGATGTGCAGCGCTGGTGGCATAAACACTCTGCCACAGCCAGTCTTACATCACTGATGTGATGTCACTGAACGCTAAATTGAGAAGAAGGCTCATATCGCGGTTTTGGACCCTCCAACATTTGGAGACTCCCCCACATTGTGGACATATAGAGATACAACTGAAGGCCTGAAATAATCCTGCACAGGTGAAAGCAGAGCTTGAACTTTTGAAAACATGGAAAAAATGAAGCAGTCACTGGTCCTTAGAAGTTCTTCAGTGCTGCTGAACAAATGTTGATTGCCCTTTACTCTGGAGAGAAAAATGACCCTCGATTAGCTTGTCTTTTATTTTCTGTACAGTTCCGCCGTTCTCTGTGCTTCTTGCATCTGCTCCCTGGGATATCTTCTCACTCCACTACTCAGCATGGCTATTTCTGAAGAAATGTACCATAGTGATAATTTCAGCCTTTTTTAGTGTGTGCTCGTGGTTCTTCAGCATGTGATTCTCCCCTACAAATGCTCACACCTTCTTTTCATTGGATTCAGTTAAAGTCTACTCGAGAAACAAAGGCAAACTTATTCTTTCCCCAGCAAATGTATCTCCGTATAGTCTTGATTTGGGCCCTTATAAGTACATAAGGCTGCTATGAGACAGCTTTTGAAGGCCTTTTTTTTAAACTGGAAGTTTCTGTTAGTCAAAATCACATCCAACATAAGTACTTACAGAAGGTCTTAAGACCACACCACTGACTTAAATTCATATTCAAGTCCTAACTTCTATTACCTCAAAATGTGCCTGTATGTGAAGAAAGAAACTCTTTATAAATAAGTAATTAAATTAAAATAAAGTCATATATATGGCCCCTAATCCAATGTTAGTGATTTTAGACCAATTGTATTAACAACAGCATATTGTCAGCAAATGTGATTTTCTTTACTGCAAGTCTAATTTAAGGTCCACTTCGGCAAACATTGGCCTATAGATAATAAACAGGAAGCAAAGATTCTTTTAGGATTAGGTAACATTACACAGATTTGTCGAACTGCTGATGTGGCGAAATGGAAGGATGCTCTGCTTAACATCTCCTAGATATAACAAGTGCTAAAGACATCCTTTTTGGAAATACACACTGGGAGGATCTGCTTGGATACTCTGTTTGGTCACCTGGCAATGACTAATGTATGTAGCAAAGATAAAATGGACCTTGCTGGAAAACAAGCCAAGCACTGGGAAAATCCAAAGTTCCCGTGTTGTCACTACTGTTCACGTTGTTTCATTTCCAGATAAGAGTGACGGCGGGGATGGCGTTCTGCTTCAGCTGGCTTAAGGCCACCGCCTCCGTGGAGAACAGGAGCTTTGTCAGCACGTGGGATTGCCTGCCACTTCCTTGTTCCCCGGCCTGGGGTGGAGGAGGAGCAACACTTGGGAATCACTGTCCCAAGCCCTCTTTACACTTGATGCTTGTTTTATCTTGGATTATTTTCTAACTGGCCTGATTTTGTATAATTATCACTTGTTGAGACATTTGAAAGCATATTAGAGGTAGGATGGGAGTGATAAATGATGTATATAGAGAGAAAGCATTAATTCTCTCTACCTTATGATCTCTGGGTGATTCTCGACCTTTCAGTGTTTGAATATCCTTGAAAAAGATGTAAGTACAGATGCATAGGATCTCAGGGAAGTTTTTCAGTGATAATTTTTTTACCATTTTGAGCCATGAAATCTCTACTCATAACTGACCTAGACTTTAGTTGTTGCAACATTCCAAATTCCAAATTTGAACTCTAGTCAAGGACTGGGGCCAGGTGCACGTGTCTGCTCTGAAAAACCTTAAGTTCATCTACATTAGTAAGAGGTGAAATCAGGGAAACATTTTTTCCAGAACACGGAGGGATAGGAGGTAGCTGAACCTCGGTGCTGCTGAGGAAGGTAGGTTTCTGCCACTGATCTTTATGGCATGTGAGCTGCTGCTAAGTCATATTTCATAATGTAACAGTAAGGTGAGTTCAAATATATTTGCTGGTGGTTGGAGTGTATTTTATATCACTGTGACTTGCAATTCATTCAGTACTTCTTAGATTTTAGGACTAAATGAAGCCTCTTCAAATTATTTCTATGAGAATTGAAACATGCAAAAGTGAAAACTTATTTTGCATAGTGAGTGAACAGATTTTTATTGAATTTGTCAGTTTGATGATATCAGGATTACTATTTCACTGTTAAGCACAAAATCTAGAATTCCCAAAGCTTAAAGCACAAGGACAAGAACAATACCACAGGTAAGATTTAGTCCATAAAGAGGATTTTGTGTTCTAAAATAATCGTTTAATTTTTTTCCTGTGGAAGAATTGTGTAGTGCAGGGTATTTGGAGACATTAGGAACCCAGGATAAATGCTCTTTAAATGTAGACAGTAACATCACTGAGCTGAAAGTGAAGAGCTTTGGTCTAGTCTATGTTGAAAGCAAGATGCACCGAAGAAACAGTGTGCTTTCAGAATGTATGCTAAATGCTAATCTGTGTCATGGATATTTTATCTCTTTCTCCTCCTCCCCTTAATCTTTTTTCACAGCATGCTGAAGCAGAAGAAGATAATAATTAAGCTCATCTATATTGTCTTTCACTGTCTTTGGGAATTTATGAAATGAGACAGAAGAATAGGCCTCCAAAAAGCTCTTTTAAAAAGTGATATGATAGTTATGTCTTGTGAATTTAAATAAAACTGCCAGCATTCCTGCCCCCAGCTCTCTGTTCCCATTATCAACTTCTTGCATTTTCTGGGGCTGGTCAGGGTGGAGTTGGACAGACAATATCCCTCCATCATAGGAATTCAGATCAAATAGCTGGTGACGAGCACTGTTACACAACAGAAAAACATCCAGTTTCTATCTCAGGGTCTTGGCAGGTAAACACTGAAAAAGATTAGAAACTGTGAAAAGTTTTGAATCTCTGCACTGTGTCTGATTGCTGTAACTTGAATAATGTTAACCTGCAGAAATTTGTCACCTACTTTCCAAACTATGCTCATAACAGCTTGATGGAACCCTGGAGAAAAGGATGAACTAAGGTGTTCGTTTCCATGTGGATTAGCTCTCTATTACGTGTTCCTGCCTAGAAAATAAATGCAGAAGCCAGTAAAGAGGTTTGTGTAACATGCTTTGAAGCTCTTTTAGGGTTTAAATGATTATAAGCACTGATTATAAAACTCATTTCTGTAATAATATCTTATAATTTAAGCACAGTTGTACATATTTTAATTGAGAGATTTTCTTTCTTTGTAGCAATGTGACATCTCTTAGTGGAAATTTGCTTAAATTTGTAAGTCTTATTCCATTGTCCTTTGGCAATGGTAACAAATAGAAGGAAAATTAGGCAATTGACCTATTCAGCTAGGATTGGTTGAGTTTCAAAATTTGAGCATCGACAAAACAAATCATACATAAATTAAGGTATCGTTTCAATCCTTAGGAAAAAATCTAACTTTATAATTGTCTGTTAAATGACAGACAATTTATTTCAATTTGTTAATTTCAAATAACTCAGCTTGCAAACAAAAGCATCTGGCAAAGTTTTGCTTCCTTTTGCAAACTCTGCATCAGGTGACAAACAGCACCTCAGCCATCTTCCCCACACAAATGCAAACAAACACAAACACAAACACAAACATCTCCAAAATCGTAAAGCAAATGAAGTTCGTAACCTGGTTACCACTGTACTTCACTAGAGTGTGTGACAGTTAACATTTTTATGGTTTTTGAAGAAATAATACATTCCAGATAAAACTGGCCTATTTTAATCTAATGCCATCCTTTTCTGATAGCACCTGACGTGTGAGTCAGATTTCCATCACTGTGACAAAATACCACCCTAATGTAATCAGCTGGAAGAAAAGGTTACTTTGGGTCATGGGCTCGGAGGTTGCAGTCTGTGGTTGGTTGTTCCAATGGGTTTTGGTTTCATGGTGAGGCAGAGCATTAGGGAACACATGATAGAGCAAAGCTGCTGGTATTCTGATTGCCATCTCATTAAATCTGTACACCAGTTCTGAGAATACGGCCGTTTTGACAATACTGGTTCTACTTACTGAGGAATAGAAGATATCTCTCTTTCTGCTAACGTAATTTTCAATCTCCTTTTTCAGACTACTATAGTTCTCATAGTGGAAATCTTTCACGTTGTTGGCTAGGTTACTTCATAAGTATTTAATTTCTCTTGATGCCGTTATAAATACTATTGTTTTCTTAAACTCCTTCTCAGTGAGTTCATTATTGGTATACATGAATGCTATTGACTTTTGCATGTTGATGTTGTATCTCATTACATTGCTAAATTTGATAATTCCAGTAGTCTTTCGGTAGAAGTTTTTGGATCTTCTATGTAAACAATCATGTTGTTTATAGTGATAATTTTTTCTTTCCTACACATATCCCTTTTATTTGTTTCTCTTGCTTGATTTCTCTTTTTTTACATTTTAAACATTTTCTTCAATTTTTTTACATTTACTTATTCATAAAATCGACACTATAAAACCAATAAATATTTTTACTTTTTATTGAGTTAAATTAAATTGGTCAACTCTTATAACAATATATTATAACACAAATATCTGTGATATTAGTCCCCATTTACAGTTGAGGAATTAAATCTCAAAGAATTTAATTCATGCCTGCTGACATGCACATTTTTGATGCAATTTTAGAGTACTATATGAGTATTAGCAATATTACAGATTGAGATTTTTTACCTGAAAATTTTGACCTTTTATTTTTCCATACAGTTCAGACTTTTAAAAATATATGCAATTTCACATTACTTTTGTATAAATAAATAAATGCTATCAATTTCTAGAGATGCATTCAATACTCATATCAATAATTTTAGCAGTCATCCTGTCTCAGAATCAGCTGTAGAATTTTGATTTTTCTTATGGTTGATCATCTTTATCTATATGTCATGAGTTTTTGATATGTGTAAAAAAATGACTAAGTGTTGTGCTGCTTATCCACTGCTATTACAGAACTGAATTTGGTGTAGAACATTTGATTAAGTTACATATGCCACATGCAGGATTAATGACAAATGTTAAAATGACATCACGTTGTGTACTGAATAAATCATCCCCATAAAACGATGAAAAGAAAGAAAGGTTGAAAACCCTAGTAGACACTTATAATTAGTTTTGACAGCAAGTTGTCAAAAAACATAGGCTAAATCATTGTTGCTAGAATAAAATACATTTTTAGTCCAGTTCCTACTGGCATAAGACAATAAACAAACAGCAAACAGTGATCCAAAATAACACTTTACCATATGTCTTTAAACTTATTTTTCCCAAATACACTGAATAAACAGAATATGCATCAAAAGATACACAACCATTATTTTTCCAAAAACTTGAGCACTGGTAGATAAGGTATTTGCCAAATATATGTAATAGAGTTAACAGTTGACCCCAGATTTGTGGATTAATCAGGCAAAAGAGAACTTGTTTCAAATACACACTAATTCAAAATAAAAATCAGAGATTCTTGCACAAGCTCCCAATTCATCAGTCAGTGTCAACAGTATAGATCTTCAGTAAGTAATCAAGGTGGTTATTTAATAATTAATGGCTTACTTATTGCAGATGAGCTGTAAAGGTCAGCCTTCACTTTCATTCCTCAAATTCAAGCACAACTTGAATACACGGAGACAACAGACATCCACTGCATTCGTCAATACGTTGTGGCTGGCTATGTTGCCAGTGGGGATCTTTCCTTAGTTCAGTAATTGAGATGGGTCTCAGGCAATTTTTCAACCTTCAATGGAGCCACACAACAAATCTTTCCCAAAACCTCCTGTTGGTTATAAGTATCTGATCTACCAGACTCAGGGAGAAAAAGAAAATAACACATCATCCTTTTATATTAAGCGATTGTTTTCCATTTTAGGGTCCAAATGTATGTGGATCACCCAAAATTTAAGGTATCTTGAAAGAGAAACATAAATCTGAACTATAACAGCAACAATCTAAAGAGAACTGTTAAAACTTTAATATCTTAAAGAAAATATGATGATGATGGACTTAGAATAAATAAGAATAGGTTACTTTAACACAAAGAACTGGGCAGAAATTTTTAAAAAACCAAAAATTAAAATGATAATTGAAATTTAAAGTATAAGTATTACACTATACAACTCAACAGAGTATTAATATTAAATTTTAAGAAACAGATAATTAGAACAGAATAACAAAAATATAGAAAATTGGTGAGCAAAACAACTAATTAAAGAAGAACAACTGATTAAAGTTTAACCATGTATACTTCAGCGAAGTGGTGGAGAGAATAGAAAACGTGTAATGAAGATGTATTTTCTCTGAGAAAACAACAGCGAGGACGTTCAGCACCATGTCCCTGTAACACCGCTTTTTCATCCCCAAGACTCTTGCCAAGTCAGGAGGGTATTCTGAGAAGATATGGATGAGAATGCTCAGATAAGAGCTGTCTGAAAGACCCTAGGAATTGGGCACCCTGGTATTGTCTATAGGAACTGTCTTTCTACTTGTATGCTAATTACAAAAACAGAGAGGTATGACGTCACTGCAATGTAAGTTAATTTTTAAAAAATCCCTTCCCTGCAGTAACCTGGTGAAGAATTGCTGATGAAGGACCCACTTAACTGGCTGCGACTAAACCTGCTGGGTGATGCTGCTGATTGGTATGTGTCTGTAATGGATTTTTCAGGGCAGGGCCCTTGACCTGCATGGTCTTCCTGGGATTTTCCAGGGAATGCATTGGACACAACTTGCTTTATGTGTACCCTTCATTAATAATTTGCATAACCCTATGCTTCCCTTGTAATGCTTGTTATTTAGTATTAATATACCTAAAAAGCTATCTATGAGTATTTTTTCATTCATCTATTAAAAACTTATTCCCCTGACCCAGCGCATGTATGCTCTAGAAGAGACTAAAGGTAATGCTTTATTTTAGATAAAAGTTTATTGTTCAGAGCTGAAGAAAGATGAGGCATCATGATGAAGTTCATACTCACTAACAAGCAATAGGAGTTAACAAATTACCACCGAAAAGGGGCCTTGTAAAAGCTATCCAGAAAAAAGAAATTAATCTTCAACTAGGCCTGGTGATGCACACCTTTAATCCCAGCACCTGGGAGGCTGAGGCAGGAGGATCACCAAGAGTCAGAGGCCAGCCTGTCCTACATAGTGAGTTCAAGGCCAGCCTGAACCACATAGTGAGACCCTGTCTCAAAAAAATCAAAAATGAAAAAGAAGATACCTTCAAAAGAGTAGAATGACAAAGTAGAATGACAAAGTCAACAACATTCATTCTGAAAGCAATATGGTATTATCTAAATTTTAAAAGACAACAACTTTCAAGATAGATTTCACCATCAAACTAAATAATCATTCAGAGGTAAATACTGATTCAGACAGAAAAGGATTAAGGAAGATTATTTTCCAAACATTCTTTTAGAAGATTTTCAGAATGATCTTTTGCAAACAAAAGAAATCTAATGAGGAAGAATACATGAAATTTAAAAGGGAGAAGAATGAGACATTTTTCTAGTAGGTCCACTAACACTTTAATGAAGTTAGTTGTATATCCAAGGTAAAACAAATCAATAAAGACATGATACAAAAGTTAATAATATTAAATGCTGATATTTGATCAAATAACCAAGTGAAATGAATACAAATAAGACACAAAGCTTTAGCACACATGCAAACAATAATATTTAGATAATCATAATACAGTAAATATTACTGATTTGATTTTTTTAACATCATCATATACTTTGAATGATTGGAAATTATCTATTTTCAGCCATTTTTGCCCTATATATGTAGTAACATGATTAAGTTTAATACTAAGTATGAACACATACATTTAAGAGTTGATCATAAAAGTATATTTATGGTTAAAGAAGTAACAATGATGAAGCTGAAAACAGCAAAATAATACAAACATTTCAAAAAAATATGAGAAACAAAAATAATATATTGATATAACCCAGACAGATGAAACCAAACTTGGTATAAATGATTCCTCCTGAGACGAGTTCAAGCCCCAGAATATCAAAAGCAGTCCTGGTCAACAAAGCCAAGGCAAGAGGCATCACAAATCTCTGATTTGAAATTATACTACAAAGCTATCGTGATAAAATCAGCATGGTATTGGCCCAAAAACCAGACCTGAGGATCAATGGCACAGATTAGAAGATGCAGGCACAAGCACAAACACACTCAGCCACCTTATCTTTGATAAAGGGGCCAAACAGATTCACTAGGAGAAAGACAGCCTCTCGGATAAATGGCGCCAGAAAAACTACACTCTACATTCTTTAAGACTAAAACTAAACCCATGTCTATTACCATAAGAGAAAGTAGGTAGAAATCTTGAGGACGTAGGGGTAGGAAGACAGTTAATGAAGAAAAACCTAACTTCATGGGAAATACTTCAAAGAATCAACAACTGGGATGTCATCTTTTTGAAGAGTTTTTGCACATCAAAATAAATCACCAAGACAGTAAACAGAAAACTCACTATTTGGGAAAAAATTTTAGCCAATTTTCCTCAGACAATATGTTCTAATTAGAACATATAAAGAATTTTTTAAAATCAGGCCCCCCAAATTCACAGACCCAGTTCAAAAGTGGGCATCTGAGATGAATACACACTTCTCAGGTGAAGAACTACAAATGGAAAATAAATATATGAAAAAATGTTCAACATCATTAGTCATTCAAAAAATGTAAATTAAAACAACACTGAGATTCCATCTCACCCCAGAAAGAATGGCTATCGTCAAGAAATCAACAAATAACAAATGTTGGCAGGGCTGTGGTGGAAAAAAGAATCCTTCTCCATTGTTGGTAGGAGTGTAGACTAATGCAACCACTATGGAAATCATTATGGAGATTCCTCAAAAAAACTAGAATTAGAGGTTCCATTTGACCAAGCTATTGCCTTTCTGGGTATCTTCCCAGAAGAATTAAAAACATACCACAGTGATACATGTGCACTACATTTATAGCAGTGCAATTTACAATAACTAAATCTTGCAAACAACCCAAATGCTTATCAACTGAGAAAAGGATAAAAAAGATGTGGCATTTTTATATAATGGAGTATTACTCAGTTATAAAGAAAGACAAATTTGAGGTTTTTATAGGTAAGTGGCTGTAATTAGGACCATACTCATGAGTGAAATAAATCAGACCCACATGTATAAACATCATATTGTCTCCCTAGTATAAAAACCTCAAAGTGTAAATAAAATATGAAATGTACAATAGATATTCATGAAAGTGCAAGAAACTGCTCAAAAGGAAAGAACAGCAGGGATGAAGGAAGGGAGGAAAAAAAAGACACAAGGAAGGGAAAAACATATATATATATATATATATATATATATGCATGCAAGATAGCTAAGATAATTATACTGCTAATTTATATTGATGTATTAAAAAGAACAGTTAATGTTTAATTGTATGATCAATCTTGCATACCTATATCTGGTAATCTGGCAACTACTTTGAAGATAACAATATGTAATACAACATCTATTGCTAATTTCCTATTATCTTGTTTTGAAATTCTGTATCATTTTTATTATTTTTGTGTTGTTTTATTTTTGACTTTGTTTTTATTCTTTTCTCTTTAAAATAAAATTTAATTTCACTTATGAGTATGGTCCCTAGTTGTGACCATTTACCTATTAAAAACTCGTGTTTATCTTGCTTTATAGATGAGTAATATTCCATTATATAAATGTACCACAATTTTTTTATCCAGTCCTCAGTGGATGGATATTTAGGTTGCTTCCACAATGTAGCAATTACAAATTGTGCTGCTATGAACATGGATGCACATATATCGCTGTGATATGACATTTTCAGATCTTCTGAGAAAATACCCAGAAGAGGAATAGCTGAGTTGAATGGGACCTCTAGACCTAGTTTGCTGAGGAGTCTCATGTGTAAGAACCATATTGTCTCACCAGTGTAAGACCTGAAAGAGTGAATAAAAACTAGGAGGTATGATAGACATTGTGAAATGAAAGGAAAATGCTCAAAAGTAAAGGGCAACTGGGGTTTGGGAAAAGAGAAGGGAAAGAAGGGGAAATTATGTAAGCATGTATATACAGGATAGCTAACATAGCTGTACTACTGTCTTCTGTTGCTCTACAGAAAGGAACAGTTAATGATTACTTGTTTGATCAATCTTGTATGTCTCTGTTTTCCTGAGAAGCCATTTTGAAGATATCAATAAGTAATACAACAACCATGGTTAATTTCCTACAACTTTGTCTGTAACTCTGCTTTGTTTGTATTGTTCTTATGTAGGCTGTTTGTTAATATGTTTTCCTTCTTCTATTTCTTAAAATAAAAAAATAAAATAAAATAAAATTTAAGAAAAGAGTTGAAACCAATAGTATCACAAGGTGTGAGGATAAATACAGGAAGAAAGACTTATAGCTCATAATTTTCATTTAGAATCCTGTTTTTTATGACTAAAGATTTATGCCTCTGTTAGCTATCTTTTATAATTTTAAGAAGTAATTATCACAGTAAGAAAACAAATCCAGGATTCTCTGGAGTCTGTCTTCCTCTAATGCCTTCTGTACTGGAAGAGCTCCAAGATCTAAGATGGGAGCAGGTAAGAGCTGAATTTTAAAATCTTCTCAGAACTTTTCAGAGTTAGTGTTACAGAAGCCCTGTCAACAAGTTTTCATAACAATGAATATTTGCTTTTTGGATCTTGGTTCGACGGCTGTGAAACTACTTCCTATTAAAATAAACCGTAATTGGCAAAATATAATTTTTAAAAATTCACTGAAGATCTTTAGAAATGTCCCAAGGGCGCACAGTAAAGGAAAATCTATCTGTCCAAGAAAATCTGCTTAATTCCACAGAAAGGGTCTGAGGCCCTCAAGCCCAACCTGGCTTTACCTCTTTAGCCCTAACTCAGTAGAACCCAGTTCCATTCTGGCCCTCTGCACCTGTCTTCTCGGCTGCACCTGGAAGGACCACGGCAACCACTTTCTTACTCTTCCAGATTAATATTGCTAAGGCCAAGTTTCAGGTGGATACCGAAGAGAGTCAGTCCAGGAAGCTTTCCTCAGCTCAACATCCCCCCGCACACTTGGAATTCCGCCCAGGCAGAGCAAGCCAAGCATGGCCAGCCTGAAGTAACCCTTGACAAAGCTTGCTCATTGGTTTAGTCCTGGGTGGGAGCAGACACTACTGTGACACTGGGAACACAGCTTGAGGAGAAGGGTATCAGTGTGAGAAGGGTCCTGTTCTAACTCCACATTCAGGTCAGTTCCCGAGGACTTTGCCCAGAGGGAGCGAGACAGTAAGAGCAGGGAGCTACAAAACTCTGCAGGAGAGCTGTCATTGTAGTGCACGCGGCACGGAAGATCAAGATGACAGCCTTTATGGACACAGTGGAGAGCTGGGTGCTAAGCAGTTGACGGAAAGCTGATAACCTTGGAAAGTCGCGCAGCAATTGTGCTGCCGCACCGTATGAGGACTGTGCCCAGGTTCCTGCCGTGTCGAAAGAATTGGGCGGGATATGATGTTCAATGAACTTGAAAATTTAATATCTACTTAAAGGTTAAATAAAGGTAAAAACAGAAAATAGATGTGCTCTGAAGAAAAGTGAAGATTCATCCTATATGCAGGACAAGACACCTCAAGAGTAAAAGTCCGTTCTATTGCCGGTTATCTTCTCTTCTGATGACCAATCCAGGCTGCGATTTGACAGCTCTGTGATTTATGGACAGGTCCTGGCACTCTTGTCCAGCTTGCTTGCTGTGCCCTAATTTCCTGCCTCAATTGCAGGTAAGAGGATTCACCAGTGAGAATGAAGACAAGAGCTGAGGAATGCTCTCCTTAGAAAAATTCCCAGATATGCTGGAAGTGTATATTTTTGTATTCATTCTATTTACCACCTTCGTTTGTTTTTTAGTTTCTTTAATGTATGGGTTAATATTTTTCATCAAATCTTGGAAGCATATTTCCATTATTTCTTTGCATTTTTTGAGACAGAGGGAAAAAGTGACATAAATAAAATTAATACCTGCTTCTTTTCAAACCTCATCCTCTGCTAAATATGTAAACTTATATGAACAGGGTAAATCTCAAAATCTAACAAGCAAATTTTAATAGCATATTAGGAAACATTGGAAATCAGAATCCATTGCATCATTTTGAAATAAACTCCATATTTGCTACAGATTTCCCAATTCAACAATGAAAAGAGAAATATAACAAAAGGATCTTTGAAAAAGCCAGGGAATATTGAAATAAGTGCATTATAAAATGCATGATGAAATGTGTCACTCTGTTGCCACATTTTATATTGAAAAATTAAACAACATCTCTTTGCACTCTTAGAAATAAGAGTGTAGGCTCTTCAAGCAGAAAGGAAGTTAGCTGTAAGAACAAGGGGTTAAAGTGAAGAGGCAGTTGACTGTTAGGAATGAGGGAAAAACAATATGGTAGTCAAAATGGCTTTAGAAAATGGTACCAGTGTGATGGGACCAACATAACCTTTTAGAATACAGTGAATAAAAAGAAAACTTAGAATAATGATTAACAATAATAATAATAATATTGAGGAAGAAGAAGAAAACAATCTGAAATCATAAAAGAATCAAAAATCCAGACCCTTCTAAGAACTCTGGAGCCTGGCTTCTATAGCCTTTTTTAACAAGGCAAAATAAATGAGTAAGTAAGAATACGCACAGAAACATACATGAATTCTGTCAGGTTAGGGAGTTTAGGGTTTTATCAAGAAGTATTCACAAGATAATATTTTATGAAGGCAGATTCTTCAGTGGTAAGTTTAGAATAAATTCATTTTGTACTGCAAGAATTTCAATTAAAAACGATTACAACTAACAACATAACCTGACTTGCAAGCCCTGTATTTATATACAAAATCTGTTCAAAATACATGATGCATATTGAAATTTAGAGCACAGTTTTACAGGGAAAAACAGGGAAAAACACATGGCCAATACCCCTTTAGAACACTTCCCCTCACTTTAGACACGCTCGATACTTCATCCCGCTTACTGAAGCAGCGCTGGAAGTACGCTTTCTGAGGTGTGCTTGAAAAATAACAGGGCGGAGCCCCTGCACAGGGCCGCCCGCTGGAAAGGCGCGTCCCAAAACTTTATGGTGTGTCCTCATCCTCGCTGCCTAGACCTGGCACCCTGCCACTTCTCCACAGTCAAAATGACGACGAAGGCAAACGCTTTGAATTGATTCCAGATATCAAAGCAGCCACGACTGGGCAACTAAAGAACACACAGAAAGAACTCCAGGAACTGCTTGAGAAAACAGCAAGGCTCTGGGGTAAGTGTCCTTGCAGGGAGGGGCAGTGAAAACAAACGCTGTGAGTTGTGCTTTCCGTCATAACTTTCTAAGATCTAAACATTCGCTTTACTGTTCACTCACGTCCTGTACGTGTAGAGTTTTGTGGTGTTTCATGGACTTCTCGTTCTTCTCAATTCAGTGTCACCAACCATTAATTTCCACATTTTATGTATAATGTTGCACCGTTGTGAGGACAAAGCATAAGTTCTTTCAAATCCGGCAGCTGCCCAACATGCGGCTGCTTTTGTTTCCTTTAAATTGGGGCTGGTTCCAGATGGGAGTATTAATTACTGGTTTCCGTTGCAGTTTTACTCAGAGCAGTTCACATAATACACATCTCATTCTGTATTTATAGACTCCAAAGACTTTCAATCCATATTATAAAACTTTGCTCTGTACAATGAGCACCTGTATTAACCAAACCAGAAGTCTTTTCTTCCTGATTCTTTAGTACTTGAGAACAAGTACCAAGTCTCTAAAGCTGGAAAAATGGTTGAGGTTTCTCCACATCATTAGAACACAAGCTAGAGAATAAGATGTGTAGAATTATGATTGACATAGTTGTGGACTCTAAACTATATAAGCAAGTGTATAACATGCTTGTTGATGATATATTTCTAGTATTACAGTAGATGTAAATGGATTGAACTTACTTATTGAATTGCTGACCCCAATATAATTTAAACAAGCTAACAACCAAAAGTAAATGTGACAGTGAAATCAGTAAGGCTTACATAATCACTAAATATGCATGCAGTATATATTCCTTACTTCTGCTTACACAGTTTTATACTTAAGGTATCTATATATAGGCACCATACAATGTTTCTGTTGAATTCATCCCGATAACATGTAATTGCTGGTATATGAATTTAAATCTACCATATCACTATTTTCTATTCACCTCAAATTGTATCTCCGTTTCCCTCTTTCCTTGCATTTAGGGATTATTGTCTTTGTATAACTTTACTTTCTTTTCTATTATATTGTTTGACATAGTTGACTCTTCTTTAGTAGATACCTTGAATATTACAACAGTCAATGTTGCCTTAGTAAAGTCTAGTGAAAAATAATGTTTTAGTTAATATCAAGATAATTAATTGACCACACAACACTTCAACCCATTAACTCCTTCCTGAATTTTGAGCTATGGTGGTAATGTATTTTACAATGTATTTTGTATCCCACAGCATGTTAGTACTGCTGTTTTAAATGTTTGCTAGGTCAATATTCAATTAGATTAACCCACATATTTCCCTTCTTATATATGTTTCCTTATTTTCATGCCTATTCTATATCTGGGAAAACTTTAGTTATCTCTAATATGTGTTATTTTCAAATAGTATGTTTTTCCTTTGAGCAATTATTCTGCTAACAATTTTTCTCCATTTTTACTTTTTGGAAGATGTGGTAATTTAGTATTTATTTTAAATATTCTAGTTAGTGGATTTTGGGGGGCTTTTTGTTTTTGTGTTTGTACTTTGGTTCTCAAATGTTAAAATCTTTGCTTCCAGGTTTTGGTTAAGAAGTAAACTGTCAATCTTATCATTGTGCTTAGAATGCATTTTCCATTCTCTCACTACTTAAAAATCAATTTTTATTTGTATTAATCAATAATTTTGTCTTGCATTTTTGTGATTCTCTATCTATACTATTTGAAGATTAAGCTATTTCTACCTATAACCTGGTATCTCTGATAAATTTGTTAAATTCTTAGCTATTGTTATTTTTATCCTGAGTATTTTTATATATTATCACATTGTACTATTTTGTTAGCATTAATGATATTTTATGCCCCTGTTTATTTTGAAAAATTAGCCATCATTATTATTCTCTATTATGGTAATACTACCTATGGTATAATAATATGATTATCCTATGCATTATTGCTACATGTTGAAGTATTTTCATTAGCTTACACGGTCAGCAATTGCTGAGGTGCACCTCAGAA
Organism: Chinchilla lanigera; assembly: GCF_000276665.1. Taxonomy (NCBI): domain Eukaryota; kingdom Metazoa; phylum Chordata; class Mammalia; order Rodentia; family Chinchillidae; genus Chinchilla; species Chinchilla lanigera. The sequence continues at coordinate 29,092,858 of NW_004955421.1, forward strand.
CCCTCCCCGTTACTCCTGTCTCTCAGCGTTCTCTAGCTACCAGCTGGAATGATTTTCCATCAGCCTGAAGTGCAGACTATGAAAATTTCTTCACTTATATTTTCTCTAGACAATTGCAGCATTATGTTTTAGTTGCACAAATACATTGTGTCCTGATGAGATCAAAGTATTAGCATATCTTTTACTAACCTTCAAAAACTCATCATTTCTTCATGGTGAGAACATTCAAAATCATCTTGTCTAGTTATTTTGGAATATCTAACACATTTCACTGGGTATGAAATCATGGGCTGGCAGGATTTTTTTCTGTTTTTTTTTTTTCCTTCTACTCCAGTAATACTAGGTCAGCTGACTACTCTCCTGGCTCCTTTGCAGCTAATTCAGCTTTCTGTCCAGCTACACTGAGATTTTCTTCTACTCTCTCTGTGTTGGTGACTTGCACTCTCTCTCACCACCACCCACTCCCTTTGTGCTCGGCTTGAGGAGGGAGAGATGGGGACTGAGCAAACCACTTTGTGCATTTTCAGATGGATCCTTCTTCGGTTCAAACCACAGGGAGCATACAGAGGAGGTGTGACGGAAGTAAGGATGGGAAGGAACTTGTGTTTTCATTTCCTCACCTCAGCCCCATCTTCCCCCTCCTGGTTCCATCACCCAATTTTCTGTACATATCTAGATTAACCTGAGCACATCTCCTCTTACCATTACCTGCCTGGTGCCTCCTCCTCCAGCCAAGACCCATCTCTGAGAAAACCTTACCTGTTCCTCGCAAATCCTGGCAGCCAGCTTCCCAGCTTGCTGTGTCCCGTCCGTTGGGGCCCCTTCCCAACTTCCCACATTCTCATAATCTTAGCCTTCGCCCCTTTCTTCCATTTTCTCCAGAGTATTCCCTGAAGATTCGTGGTCGCACATGTGTAGTATTTCTTTCTCAATTCCCCAGTATCTTTTTATTCAGTTGCCTATATTCTTAGTGAATTTTATCTGTTAATCAATTTTGCATTGCCTAATACATGTTTTTACTTTACCAACATAACGTGGCTGACACTGTTCCTTTTGTATTATGATTTCTACTGTCATAATAACTACTTTTCTCCTAATAATTTTGAATTGGCTATTTGCAGAATGAACAAAGTTTTGATTTTTAAATTTACTTTGCAAAATAATCTTTAAATATTATGTTAAGTGTAATATTTTAAAGAAATTTACTCATTATTGCAAGCAATACAAATGTCATATAATAATAAAACAATATTGCTTCTCAAATCTGTATACACAGTCATTCTTACCCTACAACTTTCAGTTAGGACTTGCTGTGCTATATCAAAATATGGTGCATGTCTTTGTCTTGTTCTGACTTTAATGGACTGTGTCAATTACATTATATTTAAATATATTCTCTTGGCTTCTGATTGAGGTAGTTAACTTATAGTTATGCTTTTTTCCTCTTAGTTTACTAAAGATCAGAATAAATTTCACTACTAGATTTCCTAATAATGATCTATTTCCCCTATTATGGAACTGGTTCTTTATGTATACTGCTATCAATGGGCTATTATTTTCCTTTGGAAACCCCATATTTTATTAAAAGCATGTGTGCATGCAATACACATGTCCAACAGTATTGTTAAGGTTTTATAAGCCACACTAAAAGCATACACATTTTCCCTTACTACATATGCTTCCCCTAACTAAATGATGAAAGAATTTTATTTTCTTTAGTATTTACTGTAACTTCAATATCAAATGATCTAGGTACATTTCTCATTTGGTTACAAAGCTTAATAACTTTCTAAATTCTCAGTGATTGCTGACATTCAATATTTACATCTGGAAACATTTGTATATTTATTTTTCAAAACTATTTATTTTCTTTAGATTTTTTAGTGCATTAATGTAATATTATGCACAGAGATCACTTTCAGGATTTAAATTTGTAGTTATATTCCCCAATATGTCTCTATTAAATTTATTTTTATTTTTTTTCTTTTAATGACAGACTTTAAGATCATTTATTATTTTAGTAGAACAACTTCTTTATATTATTAATGATCCTTTTCTCTATGCCTTTCCTCTAAAATTTGATTTCAATTTGTGTCTGTTTTTCTAAGTGCTCATTTCAAATAGTCTACTGATTTTCAGTATTTTTATCTTTGGTTTCTATATTTCTATATTTAACTTTGTATCAATGTTTTTGAAAAGAATATTATTAATATGAATTCAGAACATTTTTGGATTTAATTTTTGTTCTCAAAATATAATTATTATCAAAGGAAATACTGAACTTACTGTCTGCTTTGTATTTTCTTGGCAGCCTAGTTTTTTGTATATTTATAAAAATCAAAATTGCCTTTTATTCCCATAGAGTATACTTTGACTGAAATTTAACTTTATTATTATTCTCTATATACTTTAAAATATAAATCAATACAATGAAAAATGTAAGAGAAATGCTATAAAATCTATTGAACTTACAAATTTGGAAATCAATTTATTTACATATAATAATAATAATAATTATACTTTAGCCATGCCAGTGTAATATTTTGTCTTATACTATTTTATGTGCCATTTACTTGTCCAGTATTTTCAAGACAGAGGTAAATTTAGTGCTACAAAAACAACTTGCATGTGTTCCTGATGTTAATAGAAAAACATCCTACACATATTTTGTAAATGCTATTTCTTAAATTTCTACCCTCCAGGGATGTCATTTAAGAAAAATGTTCAGGATGTGTGAATGTTTTTGTGTTATCTTGGTCATTCTGCCTTCCATGTTTCTTTAATGATAGCTTAATTTTCTTGAGATATATTAGGTAAATACACATCTAGAGTCCATAACTGAAATTCTCCATCCAAATTTCATGTCTTATGTCTGACCTCAAATTTTTAATTTCTTCATTATTTCTCCTGAAAATTGCCTTCACCAGTTTGGATACCATGCCACGGGGTTACTTGCTATAGGCTCTTGGGAATACTTCAGCAGGTGAGTAGCATAACAGCTTCAAGAGACTGTCATTGAAGAGGAGATCCTCACTAGAGGAGGTGTCCTCAGTCCCTGCCTTTTACTGCCAGTGTCACTGAAATCATTGCCTTTGTCCCGTTGCTACTAGGTACCCTAGTTTCTTATTAGTGTAGCTCCTCAGACCTCCAGGATAAGCACTGCCCTTTGTCTCGTCTTCTGAATGTTGTAGCCCTCTGAGATTGCTGGGTTCCTGGGCGGAGATCTGACTTCCAGCTGTGAAACCGAGCCTATTCTCACCCTTCACATCTGCCTCCTCCTCTACTTCAGTGGGTCTTTTTTAGGTTTTCTGAATTAAACCTCCTGAATGGTGGCTGTAAAAGGAAAATCACAGGAACGTTACGAATTCTATGATTTACACATACATCTGTATTTATAGGTAATGTTTTAGAAGTAGTTTTTAAAAGAAGTTAGATAGTTTTATCTAAAATATTATAAATATGCTTATAATATTTGACCTTTCCTATTTAAAGTTCTAATTAGCATTTCAAGCTCTGTTAATATTCATACAATTAGCCACACTTTACAGTGAAATGTTTCCATTGTGGAATTTGCTTGCCAATTTAAGAACTGAACTTTGTAGTTTAAACAATTAAAACACTATAATTATATTATTTGATAAAAACTTTTTATATAATATAAAGTTGGTTAAATTTTGCTAATGATTTAAAAAATGTGGAACTCTAACTCATTCCTTAAATTACCAGACACCTAAATTTCTATCCTATAGAGATACAATAAAATCAGTGTCTTAAACATAAAGCACCAAATTCTAATCTTGATTTCAGTTTGTTAATTACCTGGCAGAATTTTAAAATGTTTAGGACATTCTTTTTGAAATTTTTAAAGACAAGTATCTCAATTTATATTTGGGACATCACATTTCTTTGTTACTTCTCTGGCTGATAATTCATGCTTTTTCATTTAGTAAATTTATACATCATATCTAGTTTTATTAAGTAAAATAATATTCATAAATTAACCTTCTTTAAGTAGGCAAAAACACTGGGTAGAAGTTAATTACCAGCTCCAGATTATCCACAAACTTTTTTTTTTTTTTTCTGGAAATGAGTATTGAACTGAGGACCTTGTGCTCGGCAGGCAGGTGCTTATGCTGCTGAGCTATATCCCCAGCCCTAACCACTGATTCTTGTAATCTAATCTAATAATCTACCACCTACTTCGTACCTTCTCCTGCTTCCCTCAGGTGTTACTTTCTTGTTATCTTCTTCTATGAGTTTAGCTAGTTTATGCAACCTTGAAATTAAGTCTTCTTTTAAGCAACATGAGGTACCTCGCATATATAGAAAATGCTCTTATGCTGACCATACCATTTCTCTCCCAAACACACTTCTTCAATCAAGGAATAATAAATCTATATTAACCACAACTCAGGTGATGATTGCTTGTTATGCCTAACAGGAGACTCTGAGTCAAACTGAACACTTGAAACACAAAATATTAAAAGCCTTTGTCATTTTACAGTGTAGAATTACTTACACACGTTTATGCAGTTTTTGATGCATTCCCATGAGCTACAAATAGTTTTAATCTGGGCCAGCAGTCATTTCCATAGATGAGAAAACAGAGAGCTCCACAAGTTAGTACCTGTCTGAGCTCTCTCAGCTGTAGCCCTGTGAAATAAAGGCTCAGATATTCTTCAAACAAGAGTGATTTCTCTGTGTGACAGTGAGAGAAACTAAAGGAAATAAAACTGAGGGGAAAAGTAAGTCAAGCTTTCCTATTCTAATCTACATCCATCAGCCTCATCATCACTACCACTGGTGACAAGAAGTAACACTCCTTACACCCGGGTAGGGAGTCACGGACCTCCTCCTCATGGGTAAATGTTATTCCCTTTTTAGAATGGAGGTGAGATAATTTAAGACAGTGAGAATGGAGGAGGGATAATTTAATAAGGCACTAGTAAATAATGTAGTTGGGACTTCATTTTAGGTATGTGTGATTCCATTGTTCACATTTTTTCTATTTTACCTTTTATTTTTGCAGTACTGGGGATGGTACCTAGGGTCGCATGCACGTTAGGCAAGTGCTCCACCACTAACCTACATCCCCAACAGCACTTATTTTTTAATTTGTTTTTTATTTGGAGACAGGGTCTTGCTTTGCTGTCCAGGCTTGGCCTCTAACTTGGTGGACTTCCTACCTCAGCTTCCCAAGGAGCTGAGTTTACAGGCTTGCACCACTTCCCCGGCCCACTGTTTTTTATCATAACCTTTATTTTTAAACTGTATAAAATCATATATCTATATCAATAGAAAAAATAGAATAGTAATTTGAATTAATAATGATGCCTAATTCATTAGGCAATAAACTATCAATTCCTAGGTACAGAAATTGAAGACAAAGAAGACGGAGAGCATTGTAATTACCAAAATAAATAGTTGTATTTACATCATCAAAGGCTTATTTCAGATGTTTTGACATCTCTACACTCACAAATTATTCTGCTCTCTGCCAAGATTAAATTTTGAGTTTCTGCCCAAGTGTAGGTGCATATTTTACATTGTGTAATTATAATTCTTTTTATTGAATATGTTCAAGGTGCATACAACATAATTCTTTCATGTATATATACATGATAAAATCATTATGACACAAAATAAATGAACATGTACAACATACGAACATATACAAAACAAATGAACATGTAGATTATCTCTTTTTTGCCTTTTTTGAGGCAGGATTTCACTATGGTTACTTCTGTACTATAAAATACTTAAAATTTATTTTCTGCAAATTTGTAATGTGCAATACAATATTATTATGTACAGTCTTAATGCTAGTCACTAGATGTCTACAACTTATTCATCCTACAAATCTACGGTCTGATGTCCTTCCTTTGGGATTTCCCAACCACCCTCCTGCATCCCCCTAGTAACCATCCTTTATTCTATTTCTGTATGTTTGAGTGTTCTGTTTTAGATTCTACATGAAAGTAAGGGCATGTAACATTTTTTTCTGTCTTTTTCATTTTGCTCAGCATAATGCTTTCTGTGTTACCCAAACTACCACTTCACAAAAATACCTGCACCCCTTGTCCTTGGCAGCAGTTTTCGCAGTGGACACAGCACAGAAATGAACAAAGTGCATGGACTGTAACATACATGTGTTTGTAGGTAGACACAAATATATATTACATTTCATTGGATGTATTTCTACACACACACAATGGAGCATCATTCAGTGTTAATCACATATCACTCCTGATAACATTTCTTACTGGGTGGGTGTTTTCTTGCCTCATCTTAGAGAATAGTAAGACAGTCATTCTATACTATTCAATGCAGATAGTCCAAAAATTGAAACATTGAAAAACTCAGCATTATAATTGAACACAAATGTTCCTGAAATCATAGAAAATTTGAAACAGAGATATTTTGGTGTCTGACATTCAGAAATAGAGATGCATGATCCACCATCCAGCTGAGTTGATTCAGAAACAAAATCCTGTAGAAGACAGAAAAAAGGGGACTAGAAGCAAATAGTGATGTGATTGTTTACAGAGATTTGAATTCTGAACAGATCCCCAACATTTCTAAAATTAAGACACAATTTTTAAACCAAACTGTGTATATTGGAATGTGGCTTTCTTATTTAATATTTTACTCATTGCAGAAATATTTAGAAATAAAGCTCCTGTATATTTTTCATCAAAATTAAGTAAATGAAGATATTTTGACTCTAATAAATCATAATTTTACTGTGGTTTCACCATTCTTTTCAAATCTCTAATAGCTCCAATCTTTGTACTACAGAAAAACTTTCAATTCCAAAACCAAAGATGGACTAGAAATTCTATGTGTGTGCATGTGTGTTTGTATATTTAAGAGTTTAGGAAATAGCATAAATGTTCAAATATATTTCTGGGTTTTCCACCATTAGCTCATCATGATTGAAGTATTAAAGATAGATACATACACAGACACACACACACTTAAAATCATAAGTGCTTGAATTCAAAGTAGGATATATGGCCATATAATTTAAATGTCCTATTCTTGGCACCAATAAACAGGTCTGGGAGAATCTTCTGTAGCTAAATATTGGACAGAAGGCTTCTGAAAAATCCAGAGACTGCTGTCAGAAAGCAATTAAGCTGAAGAAATTAAATTAGAGGAGAGCACATGCCATAGTGAAGTCAGCCCCTCATTGTTCATGCAGTTGAAGCTCACTGGTTTTCTGTTTCCTAATAAACAAAAGATTGACCAACACCTGTCCGTTCATCATCAGGGAACTGTGTTTATCTGAGCAGTCTGAGCAGCACCACGGACACCTGAGCTCTGCTGCTCTTGTTCTATGTTCATTTCTGATTAGGGTTAAAGGAAGTCAAGGAACTTACGGCTGTTTATCGCTTGTTAGGTTTAACTTCACGGACATCCTTGTACAGTTTTCACATGGTCATTTTTATGGCAAAAACATTTCACAGTGACACATACTTTGTTAGCTTACCTTGTTTCATACTTGCTTTTCTTTATTTGTACTTCCTGTCCATGAAACAAGCTTGGTATTTTTTCCTCTTTGAAGAAATATCATGAATAAAGCACTAAGCATAATTAGGCAGAATTGTGATTTAATTATCACAAAAATCATATTTCTCGTGTTCTCTTATGCAATACATGGATGTAGGCTAAAAGTTAAATGCACTTTTAAGTTTTTATATTAGTAAAATCCTGAATTCTGTGTGTGATCTTTTATCAAGCTATATTTTTTCTTTTCAAATTTTTCATTCTTAGATCTTCTTCATAGAAATGTGTAGATGACTTTATCTCCTTTTTGACACTTTAAAAATGTCTTTCTGTTTTTCAATTTAAGGATTCATTTCACCATATGGTGTGTTTAGCCTGATAAACTCTCCTGCACATTATGAAATAATTGTAGCTGTGACAAATCATTCATATCTCAGCAGTTAAGGTTATGCCAGTGTTTTTATGTGCACTGACCCCTTCCTCAATTCCAGGAATTTATCACTGAGCAGTCACTTTCGTGTTAAATCTGCAGCCCCAAGTATAGGAGCTATTTGTCATGATGTTTGTCTCTCAATAGATCATTTTTGTTCACAAACCTGATTGTTGTATTAAATCCATGATTTTAGAAAGTTGAAATAAGTCAAATATTCATGATCCTTACGGGTGGCATTACAAGTTAAAACACTGATACCCTCTCAAATGAAATCAAAATTAAATACCAAGTCTTTTTCAAGAGAATTCTAGCTGTGTATACAGTCAAGACAGAAATGCAGAGGTAAGACTACAATGTCAGTGGTGGCTAATTGCATCACTGCACTCAAAGACAAGCTTATTTTATTTTTGTTTATATTTAACTGGTCCTGGAATTATTTGTCTTACTATATTTCTTAATTTGTAACTCAATGTCACGTTCATGTGATTTGGGTTGTGAACATGTATCATCTCATATGCTGTAAAATAGCCTACATGACAAGAAAAACAACAGTAAAGTGCTTTAGAAAAAGGGTCTAGTCCGACAATCGCCTCATTCTTCCACTGTGTTTCTACACTCTCTGCCAAGCGGTACGTTTGTCCCACACGTGGAATAATCCCGCCGTCCTGTCCACCAATCCCTCTTGCTCTTGAAGGCCCACCTTAATTATGCAGATATATGGGTGCACGAGTCGTAATTAGCCATGTTGTTTATTATTCGGATGCCTCATCTATGCCAAGCATCTTTCCAGGTGCTATGCTTCTCAAGGATCATATCTTCTGGTTTTAGTGACAGGAGGAAAAAAAATAAAGACATAAGTAATATTTGTATCATTCATGTTTCTATTGCTGAAACAAAGTACCCAACATATATAACTTAAAGCAAAAGGTTTCATATTGACTCAGAGAATTCCATCTATGAAGAACTGGCTGCAAAGCAGAAATGGCATGGCAGAGGGAATGGTAGAAAAAACTGTTCAATGCATGGCAGCAAGGAAGCAGAGAGGTGGTAAAAAGTCAGAGCAAGAAAGGCATCCACAAGCCGTGTGCCCAGGGCTCTGCTCTCTCGGAGCCGCACCCCGCAGCAGCACTCGCAGGAATGGGACCCTGAATGAATTAATCCAGGAATATCGGATCCCCATGGTCAGCCGCCTCCCAAAGTTCACCTTTGAACATAGGAGGATGGGGGAGACATTTTAACTTTAAACTATATCAGGTTTGATCTAAAATGCTTTTAATTTTTTACTTCACTCAACATGGTCATGTACTATGATTTCTCTTCGGATCATATAAATCTTTTGCCTTTTAAACATAGTCATAATACATAAATTAGTATTTTCCATCAGAAATAAAAATTGGGTAATTTATTACAATGTCTTGTTTCACTCTGAGCAGTGGCTTTCTTTCCATGTTACAGGCACGCTCAGTTATTCCTTACTATAATTTGTATTTATTACATTTTATTTTTTTATAATGTATGCATTAGGTTTTAACAAGTGTAGTATTTTGAGACCTAAACCATAAATTCAAATTCTGCATTCAGACAAACCATCATAATTAACATTACTGAACTTTAATAGTAAAATAAACAAATGCTTTGAATTCAAAATTAATATTTCCAAATTTTGATATTGGAAATTGATATTCTCAAGTGTCCCACAGGTGTGTGGCTGGCAGCTATTTGTAAGTGTGAATGAACACACTTTTTGGGATTTGCTAGCCGTCTGATCATATGGTGTCTACATTCCAGTGGGACCTCAAGCTGCTTTATTTGCATATGCATGTCTACCTAGTAAACATACCTTTTTGAGTGTATAAAGGAAAATGGCACAAACAATCCAATCTCTAGTGAGAATGACAAAAGGAAATACTAATATTTCTATCAGTCAGTTGTCTTTGGGCAAAAAAAAGATATTTTCTATAAATTAAGATAAAAATATTAAGACCTCAGTGATGAATTAGGATGTTCAGTATATTTTAGAAGGAAAAAATTAATGCAGAAAACTTTTTTTATAGAAAAGTTGTGTAGGGGCTGGGGATTTAGCTCAGTGGCACTACGCCTGCCTGGCAAGGGCAAGGTCCTGGGTTCAATTCCTGGTACCAGAAGAAAAACAACAACAACAACAAAAACAAAAACAACAAAAAGAAAAGTTGTGCAAGAAACAGTACTTTTGTCAAACTTGAGACAGCAGTCAAGTGGAGGATCAGAAAATGCACTATTCACACAAAGTAACAGATGAAGTGATGATCAGAGAAAACCAGAAACACATGCAGAATTTTCCAACAAGAAGGTCTTTTTAAAAAGAAGGCATGAGTTATCAATTGCTTTAAAATGTGAAAAGATTTTTTTGCCTAACTAATGCCTCACACAATAAAAAGTGCAACGACAGTATTAGTAATTGCGGTGTAAGTACAATATATTTTTTTTGTAAGTACAATATTAATAACACCTTGTACTGAGCAATACTTTCTAACCATTACTTCAGAAATTCAAACAGAATTCATTGAATTATCCCTGATTGTGAAATACTTAGAATTACTATTTCAGTTCTGAACACCGAGGAAAGTTTGTATTTAGTGTAGGTTGCTGCCGTCTGTTTGTTCCCAAGGATGGGAACAGTAGTTAGAGATGCTCTTTATTGAGTCTTCGTTGTGACGGGTATTGTGACTATCGTTCTGCAGCTGTTCCTCCACCAAATGCTTTCGGCAACATCGTAAAGTTGAACTTAAAAAGGCTACCGTGTAAAACACAACCACTATTATAGAAATTACACTGCGTACCTTAAAACTATTTATATGATTGATCGTTTATAAATAATTAAGCCTCACACACATTATACGGACCCCGACTAAGACTGGTGCCCTGGATTAATTTTCACAGTGCTCATTACACCGTCACAGTTGCCATAGGGTTTTCAATCGCTTATTTTTAATTGTTACTTTTCTTTCTTACTTTTCTAGAAGCTCCACTAACAAACTTTGTGTCACCAAATTACATACATTTTTACCACTTCAGTCATTTTAAACATAAAGTTCAATAGTTTTCTATACACTCCTATTTTGCACAATAGACATCCAGAACTATTTCAAGCACCAACACTAACACTCTGAGTCCACTAAACAATTCTCTTCTTCATCACTTGACAAGCACCTTACTACTCTCCAGGTTCTATGATTTTGATTATTTTAGATACTTCTTATAAGTGAAATCATATTTTATTTGCCTTCTGTGAGTGGCTTGATTCACTTGGGACCCGTTCTTGAGACACAAAATAATGTGTACTAAATAAAAATATACAGATTGCACTCATTATCTTTAACAATAATGCTGGCAAAATTCTTGAAATGTTTTACAATATCATTTTTAATAACTAAATATTTCAGGGATAGTACCCTAATCACAGATTTGGGCAGCCTTGTTTGGTAATTGGCTGCATGACTTTTCATTTGGCAAATAAGCACGTTAACATTATTAATTATCCTGTATTCATTCTCTGATTAAATGAGGGTTTATTGATTTTGTCCATACATTTGGCACTGTTTGTAATTTAGATACAGAAGTACAAACAAAAAAATTAGAAAAAAAAAGTAAAGCTTTTCTTCAAAGATCATTCATTCTGGTAAGCGGGTGTGACCGGCAACGTCTAATTAAAGGAAGAACTCCTTGAGCAGTGGGTGCTCTGGAGAAAGGAAAGGCCGGAGAATGAAGGAGAAGGAGGGAGGCGGAACCTCAGGCTGAGTAGGAAGAGGGCGTTAGTGTGAAGACGACCTTTACTCCCAGCCAACAAGGTAAGTGGATCACTAAGTGTATCCCACTTAGAAAAAAAAATGGAAATAAAAAAACGTCAGTGGAGCTGGTGTGGCTACAGCAGAGTATTCAAGTGATGAGAACAGGACACTTGGCAAGAGATCAACGGAGGGTGTGAATATGGACAGTATCCATCCTCTGTTTGCAGGGGGAGGGAAGACATCAGAGAGCTTTACAGGAGGGGGGATTGAGGCTGGCACTGAAATTCCAGAGGAAGATTTTAACTTCTCTATGTGAAATAAGGTTTAGGAGGCAGGGGTGGAAGCAACAGAAGACAGAGTGGGAGCACTGGAATGAGGAGAGGATATTTCCCAAATGTTTTTGGAACGGTTCCCAGCAAGAGTTGCTTTACAGAAAATGTGAACTGTGAGCAAATGCAGAAATCAGTTATTCTACATTCTCGGTAACAGAAGGATGGATTTGTTAGTAACAGGGTTGGGAATACCAATGCATCCATTTAGAACTAACTATAATTGACACATCAATTAAGAAATTAAGAGAAACCAATTTGGTGTACAAGTCTTAACTCTAGGGAGGTTGAATCTTGAGTCCGGGAAAACAGCTCAGGCTGAAGACATAGTTTGAGGATTCTTCACATTGGAGGTTAATCAAGGCTGAGAGAGTCTTTGAGATCCTGAGTGGAATGAAAAGGCAAGAAGTCCCAGGATTGGATTTTGGCACACTTCAACACTGGTTGAGGGGGTGGGGAAGAATTAACAAAGGAGAGTGAAAGGAAGGACTCACAGTGAGGAGAGAAAAGCTGGGAGTATGTGACGTACTGGAGTGAATACTGCTCCCACCACTTCGATACATCACACAGTACTATGGTTAGCTTCCGCCTGTCAGCAGGTGCAAGCATATCAAAAAGTAGTTCAGTACTGTGCATACCTGCTAACATGCCCTATAAAGAAGGAACCACTTACAGTCTCACTAGTGATAGCTGTGAACACGTTTCCCTATCTCTGGAAAACAATAACAAAATAAACAGAAATATTTTGCTCTAGGCAAATGAGTATTAAAAAGCCAATATTTTCTATTTGTGATTTAGAGCCATTTCCTTTTGAGTTTTGTAGATTTCTTTCCTATTCTTTTCTTTCTTGGGGATACACTCAGCCACATTATTATATAATACACCCTTTTGGGTTAATGAACCTTCTTCTTTCTCTGAAGAACGTTATATAAATGCTTCTTCCGGAAGTCACTTGTTTTTATTCTGTATGAGTATACCTGTGCTTCTACGTTAAATTTCCAAATTTGCATGCAGGAAAATTCAACAGCCTCAATATTTGTGAGTAATTTTTCTTTTGGTCACGTTACTATTATAAAAATTATTATTCCATTTTCCTTCCATGAAATTTATAGTTTACTTATTGCTTATATCTTTGATCATGAATTTATTTTGGTATAAAGTGCAAGGGAGAAATGAACAGTTTTACTTAATTTTGATTGTAGCCACTTTAGTGTACATTTACTGCATAATCATTTATTTGCTGACCTGCAACATTTTTCTTTGATAGAGATCGTTAAACTCTCTCCAATTTTAAGTCCTCTTTGCTATTCTACTGTGTTGGAGTCTCTGGGTTTCACTGGGCAGGGTGTGTATAAGCTGGGCTTTCCTTCGCTGTCAAGCCCTGGCCAGTTTCACGTGTTCAGACATGAAGTGTGTGGTTTCTGGAACACACGTCTGTAAGAAGGACGCTTTCTTCAGCCTTTCTGCTGCCCCGTCAAACGTACCTGTGGTGGTGACAGAGTTCACTTGTCTAGAGGACAAGAGACTCCTTAGAAGAGGGCAAGGAAAGAAGCAGCATAAAAAAGCGGGGTCTCGCTTACATCCACATAGATTAGAGATGCTCCCTGTCCTACATTCTAGATTGATGAGAAATAAAAACAAATTTATAACCATGTATTACACATATATATGCAGGAAGAGCAAGGCAGAGCGAGGGAGGGAGGGAGATTGAAGCAGCAGTAGAAAAGTTGGTATCTGAAGGTACTGTACTGCCTCTGCAGAACCCTGAAATATGTGCCATTAACTTGATTTGCATAGCTGGAGTAGAATAGCAGCTGTCAAGAAATGGAAGGGAATTCTGTACATTTAAATGTCCTAGAAAGATAATACAGTTATTCTGTACTTTCACCTCCTAAAACAGAAGACATAGCAAGATCTCACAGGAATTTATTACAAAATACACAGTATTCTTTGACAATCTGCCAGGGACGGACTTATTATGAAGGCTGACCGTGCTCCAAACCCAGATGGGAAGAAGGCCGATTCAGTGGCGCAGCACACAATACTGGGTATGAATCTGCGGTCTTCTCCTCTGCTGTGAGGGCACAAGGCCGCACTGTGGCAAGTGCAATAAAGAGAGAGACTCCCAAAACTGAGCAGGGGTCTAACCCCGGACATCATCGCGTTTCCCAAGCGGGGTGCTTTTGCAGTTTCTGCCTGGTTGTGTCCCATCATGATTCTACCTCTTACGTTTCATTTCTTGGATGTCCATTTTTATAGCACTTGCCCTTCTCTAAAGTGACCCTTTTACATTGGAATTGAGGGAGCGGCAGATAGTGTAACAGCACGTGAGTCATCTGACTCGAGGGCCGTATTTGGGTTTGGGAAGCAAGACAGAATGTCACACGGGGCTTCTGAAAAACAAAGCGGACGCAGTAGCTACTGGTAGGTGACACCACGGCGGCAAGAAGCGCTTGTTTGTGAAAGTCAATAGCAGTAAACAGCCTGAAAAACAGATTACAAACTGTCTGTAAATACACATTCTTTTCTTCCCTTTGTTTAGCTACTGCACAGGGTCAAATCCAACAAGCGATGACAGAAACATCGGATGAATGGAATCAGCCCCTTGAGATGTCATAGGCTACAGCTGCCTACTCTCTCAGGCTACCACATCCCGTCCAGGGCTGGCCTCTGGACACACTGGACAACAAAACCCCTGGTCTTCCACCTGTCATCCTGGATTTCTTTCCGGATTTTTTTTTTCCAGAGCTTTCACTTTACTAATGCATCATCTTTGCCCTATAAATAATTTCTACAAACAGCTTATATTTCTGGGAATTAGTATGTGTTCTGTTGAGTTGTGTCTTCCTATGCCTGTATACATTTTTAAATTTATAGCAGCTTTATTTTATTTATATGTACAATTTTAAATAATTCATTTCATTTTTTCTTCTTTCTAGAATTTTCTATTTGTATTTGCAAGTATATTTTTGTCACAAAGCATACTCTATTATCAAGGAAATACCTTGGATAGAATCATTGTATTCCACATAAATATTTAGGAATTATTGTGATTTACTGATAGGTTTTTAAATATAGTTCCTGATTTTACTTACTCAGACCTCACATATTTTGTTGATCTGACATAAACTTTTTCCTTTTATTATCTCTTAGTGGAATGGAGGTATGTTCTCATTAAATTGACTCTTTTACATCTTGTCTTATTTGTAAATATATTTACTAAAGACAATTCATGACGTAACCTTATTATCATTTGTAAAATCTACAATACTATCTTTGAAACAATATGGCATAATTTGTATCATATCTTTTTATTTAATCCACTTATTATGAACCCCAGAAAATCTATTTTATTTTCAATGCATTTTCATATCTTTGTTGATATGTTGATATCAACTCCTTTCAAAATATTAATTATCCATACTTATTGGAAACCAAAAGTTTAGAAATGCTGAGTAAGTAATTAAAAGTTATCTCTGTACAGGACATCTGTAAAAGAAAACCTGTTGACAATTTTAGTTGTGCATGTGTTTATATATGTAAAAATGTTTATTATCTTTAAATATATTTTCTGGATCTCATTTTAATAGCTGCAAAAGTTTCATTATATAAACATTATATACATTGGAATTCAAAATGGAAGTCATGATTATATAGCAGTTTATAGTAAGACATCAGCAAGTTTTTTTTTAAATTTGTTTATTGTTTTATCTACTTTGGTAAAAGCATAATGAGACAAAGAATTGAGCTATTAAATTTTTATCCAGGAAAAATATTTGCCTATAGCTAAATGAATCCTAAATTGCCAATAATATTCGGAAAGAAAATCAAATTATTTACAGTCAGTGTAATGCAAATTAAAACGGCAAGGAAATGCCTTTTTAATTCAACTGATTTTCACACAGAAAGTAATTCATGAGCACACCTCCTTCTACAGTGTATGAAGTTTGAGTTTTCTTATACATTGATACATGCAATAAGAAAGAGAAGTCTTTTCAAGAATAATTTGTTCATATATAGTATATTTAAAATTGCAATATTATAAATGCATTTCTGGAAATTGAGTTTACCTTTATATTATCCAATGTATCATCTGTCTCCTTTGATTATTTAAATATAGCCTATATAGGTTGATGATAGATATAGATAGATACATAGATAGATAGATAGACAAATGATAGGCAGCTAGACAGATCTGAGTTGATGTACAGGAAATTATTCAAATGGGAAAAGAGAGGTAAATGCAGAAATAAAGTGAATATTCAAATATTTTTTGTCATGAAACATATTGCAGTTATTGAAAATTTAAAACCTAGATATAAGCATGCAAAATTGATCAGAAAAAGTTTTAAACAGTAACGGTTCCTTTCAATAAGCCAATAGACATCAGCAGTTCAATTATATCTGGTAATCCGAACAACTAATTTGAAGACAACAATATGCAATATAATGACCATTATTGAATTCCTACCATCTTAATTAGTTAAACGCTATCATTTCTAATGGTTTATTTTTATTTTTTATTCTTATTAATGGTTTGCTCAATCTTGCATTCTTACATCTGGTAATCTGAGCAACTTCATTGAAGATAACAGTATGTACTAGAACAACCATTGTTAATTCCCTGTCATCTTGTTTTGAAATTCTGTACTGTTTTACTGTTTTTGTGTTGTTTTGCTTTTATCTTTGTTTTTGTTATTTTGTTTTCTTTTGTCTTTAAAATAAAAAATTAAAAACTAAAATCTATAGTGGTAAATTTTATAAAATGTACATGCGTGTTATCGAAAAATTGGAAAAACATTAAATTATTTAGGAAGGTAGATGAAAAGACAGGCAGGCAGACCAACGGAAAGGTAGCTGGAGTAGGGGCTTTTATAGTCACAAGTAAATAGGAATAAAGAGGGAAACTGGAAACTAAAATCCATGGAATTATTTTCGTATTAAATAAAAAATTAACATTTTATAGCATCCATATATAACAATTTTGCATTGTATACGTCACGGGGCTGCTAGAATGAATTTTGAAAGTCTTCAAAGAAATGACGTATGTTTGAGGACATAATAATTTTTCACCTGATTTAACATTATGCCGCAGATGCATGAGCTGCATATTACATGATACCGCATTAACATGTACAACTTTATGTTTTGCATATCAATGAAAGAGTAACAAGAAATAAAATAAAATAGAGATGCACATATTTGTTTTTTGTTTTCTCCCGGTACTGGCAATTGAACTCACGACCTTCCGCTTGCCGGGCAGGTGCTGTGCCGTTGAGCTAAATCCCCAGCCCCAAGATGTGCATATCAAATAATGCAGTAAATTATTGAAAGATGGTCAGCAAATGGTAAGTCATCAATATTATCGTAATATTGATAAGCACAGATGATCTTTACAAACTTTTATAATTCCTAGGTTTCCTTTTTTATTAATGAACATGTTATATTCAGAAATGTCAATAGCATTACATTTGCTTTAAAACAAGATTAAGCTAAAGTTGTAGTAAAAACTCAGAGTGTAAAATATATTTTAATTACTGCATTTATTTGTTGTGTAAGAATAAAGTACAGGAAAAAGTGATGGGAAGAGATAAGCTGAGGCATGAGATAAAGTGAAAAATTAATATAAATATTTCAAGCTGTAAGATTAAGAAATACAGGCTAGTTAATGCATTTGTTGGTTGGTTAGGCCTGCCATCATCTGCGTATACTTCAAAACACACATTATAAATCATAAATACATACATTGTATCTGCACATTTTGACTTTAAAATATTTAAAAATAAGTACTTGTAAAATTAATATAATTTGTTTCATAATGTGAATAATCAAATAAATAAAGTATGAATATTTAAAAGTAAATTGAGAGTCAACTATAGGTTCTAAAATATTTAAGAAGGAAAAAAGTTCTATTGCTCTTCATTTTGAATATTAAGTATATTATTTTATTCTGATCATGACTATAAAATTTGAAGAGTGGAAATAAATAGAACACACATAGTGAGTGTTAATATAATTTTATTTATATAGAACTGGTATTGAACTGGGTTTTTGAAGTTTCATAAATTTACCTATAAGTACTTTCAAATTTTTTAATGGTCATTTATATCATCTGAAAATAATGATATACTTTTTCTGTTTTTCATACCGTGCATTTATTTTTCATGAATTATTTTATTTTTCTACTCTTGACTTGTTGAGAGTTGTAATAAGAGTTGCACTCAAATTCATAAATTTGCTTCTTAACTCATGAATACAAACTCTGAGTGTAAAATATATTTTAATCATCCTATTGAATTTTACTTAATTAACCAGTCTTAGACTCATTATCCAACTGGTTCATAATGAGTTGTACTGTTTATGTGTGGTTTGGTTGATTAATTATATATATATTTTTTTAATTTTAAAAAGAAAAAAACTAACTATGAAGACTACTATGAAGACAAAAACAAAAGCAAAACAGAAACAACAAAACTGACATATGACCTCAAAACAAAATGGTAGGAATTAATGGTTGCTGTATTACATAGTTTTATCTTCAACAAAGCTGCTCAGTCCACCAGGTGTAAGAACACAAGATGATCAAATGTAATTTTATATTTGTGCATCTCAGTTCATGAATGAGATTAATTTCCTTCCTTTTCCTCTCCATGAGGAATAAAATGGCCTTGTGAAATGAACTGCTCAAACCTCGTTTCTCTTTTTGTCATTACTTTGTGAAAAATATTTTCTTGCTTAAGTGTTTGATGTTTTGATTGCTAAAATCATCTGGACAGGGAGAAAATTTTAAATTGTGCATCCAGTTTTATATATGATTTGAGAACTTTTTTCTGGTGTAAATTTTAATGTAATGTCATTTTTAAATGCTTTGGAATTGATACTTTCTGATTCATTTGCAGTGTTTTGTGAATTTTCCTTCTGTAATGTCCTTAAGGAATGAATTCTGGTCCCTTATCTCCTCTTCCTCTTTTTGCTCCTTCTCCTTCTTCTCTTGCTTTTCCTTCTCCTCTTTCCAATATTGTATATTTGGGTTTACTTTCTTCATTTGCTTCTTTCTCCAAACTCAATTTATCTGTTGTTTAAACCAGATCTACCCAGTAGCAAATTCTAGAATAATACCACCATCTTGTATCTGTACTGTCTACTGCTATATACTGAACACTTGAAATATGTCTGGTATCAGTATTTTTAAGTTTATGTAAATTTAATTATTATATATTAGTTGAAATGACTACATGTGGCTAGGAACCACTCTACTGAACTGTAGTTTTCAGCAATAAAACATGTAAACATGATAAAAAATATAAACCTCATAATTATTTATTTTAAACTTCTGAACATTGAGATGACTTCTGAGCTATAGGGTTACAATAAATGACATAGCACATAAATAGGATGGGCAAAAACCCCAATATATGCTTTATAACTCCCTAAATACCAATAATCTAAATATTATTGATGTAAATATTTCCAGTAAATTCCTTAATTTAATTCATCATTACATTAAATGTAACCTCTTATTTTCCAAGAAATTCAAATAAGGACTCAGAGGTTGAAAAAGTCTTCATATCAGTTTTATCGGTTAGATTTTATCATTCATCTTGTTAGAAGCTCAAATTCACTCTTCTGTCTCCAGCCTGGTCCGTGTAAACACTGTGCTCACAAGACGGTGACGTGTGTGTCTGCACGGACGAGCAGCCACCTGTCTTCGGAAGCAGAAGTTAGAGTCTCAGGTGGAAGAAAGGTGTGGTGGATGGCCGCTCGGTTCACTGGTGGACACTTGGTGTCTGTCATTCGGGTTATGAGATGGTACATAAGGAGACCTCTGTCCCCACCGCTCACTGCGTGAGGGCTGGTGCCTTCACCGCTCCCTGCCCACACCACACGGGGGCGCTGCTGCAGAGAAGGGGCAGGACACATGAAAGTGAAGGAGCTCTGAACTCTCACTGTGGCGGACGACCTCCATCAGGACAGAGACCAAGAGCCATCTCTAGGGGCGCGGAGGGGCAGGTGCCCGCACCCAGGGCCAGAGCCCGAGAAGTGTGGGGGCAGGGCGAGGTCAACTCCCCAGGACCTCTTCGCTTCCCACGCATTATGTGTATGAGAACGCTGCAGGTTTAGAATCAGATAATGACATTTACACCTCTCTTCCAATCACATCGTTACAGTGAGAATTCTCCACATCCTTAACTGGCTCAAAGGACAGCCAGTTGGAATGAAAAGCAAGTCCCCATTTCTTCTGAAAAGTTTTTGTATTTCCTATTAGCAGAAAATTTAACAACTAATTCATGCATTCAGCATTGCTTTAAAACATCTTTCAGGCTTGTATAATTATAAAATCATACAATAAATAGCTTTTACACATACAAGAAATAATGAAGCAAAACACATACACTTTTGCATTTATAAGATAAACACATTAGCTAAGAATAGCATCAATAAATTATGCAAAGAAACTATGTAAACATATTACAAAATTCAATTTAACTAAAATTTATGAAATACTCAAATGAAGTAACCAGCAATGTTTCAGTTTGAAAAGATCAATTGTTTTCAAGAGGGTAATCTTTCTCAAATTATGTATATTTAGAATAGAAGGACTTATACCAACAAATATAAAAATGTAAAATAAAGAATAAGAAAATTTAAGACTTCTAAAGTAATATGATGCTAAAGCAAACAGCAGAGAAATTGAAGAGACTACTTAATAAATGTCATTTCCTCACTATTGTACAGGGCCTCACTTTACATATAAAACTTACTTTAGTTATTCATTATGAATGTATTATACATAGTCTCTACATGTTTTATACACGTTTTATATATAGAAAGACAAAAGTCTTACAGAGCTTGAGTTATTTAATAAACATGACTGGAATATTGGTTTTATGGGTATATTTACTCACACTAGTCATACCCGAAATAGTTATGGTAAAGGGAGAAGGAGGAGAATATATCCATTGAAAGAAGGGGTAAAGTTGATCAATATTTGTCAGTTTTCCCTATGACAAAATCATGCAGAGTTTAATAGCAGATGCGACCTGATTTCAGCACAGCTTAGGCCAGAGGCCATTCCAGGGGGTGTGGGAGGCCCAGGAGGAGGCACCGACTGTCCGGAGCTGTGCCGGGTTAGGGTGCCGGGAAGGACCCGCCTGAGTCTTCCCAACGTCCACGTGGGCCCGGCCCCTTCCTTTTACTATTGAACAAAGAAATAAAAAGTAAAATTTCCCTTAGTTACCACTTTAAACCACACATTATCAAAGATTAGTTTTAAAAAATGTACAATTCAGGGACACTAAGGAGATTTTAGTTTAATTTTTGCTGAAAGAATTTTAACGAATTCAACCTTGAAAGGTAATAGTTTCAAAAATCAATCTGTGTCTATGTAGGATTTAGTAAGGTTCTCTTTTACCTCATAAACTCTTTCAGATGAAATACACTTATCTTGGGGCAGACCATTCCCTTTTTTATAAAGCTACAGAGGCTTTGTACAGAATCCTTCATTATTTCTGAAAGGGAAAGATTAGAGGTCAAATACACAGCAAATTCTTTCTCATTTGAAGTTGCCAAGGTAACTGTTTACCATGGGAAATTTGGGAAAGATTATTTTATTTTATGTATTACCGTTCATAATAAGTAAACAGCAAAACAATATCTGTACGGGGGAGAGGGGAAATAGCGTAAAGCACGGATCTCTCCTGTGCTGGTTTTCACACGTGCGTTTTCCACGGCGGACAAAGCGGACCCAGCGGAGCCTCGGCCGGCGCGGCGGACGTCGCTGTGTCCTCGTCTCCCGCGCGAGCGGCCCCTGTCACCGAGGAGCGGGAGCTGCGGCGCCTGCAGGGCTAACTCAGCCCTCGGGAGACGAGGCTCACGCGGCGCTTCGGTGGGGAGGGACTGAGCTTCGCACGCAGCTCCCGAAGGGCTGGCTCCCGCCGCGCGCCGCGTCCCAGGCCCCGCGCCCCGCTCTGCCCGTCTCCGGCGCTCCTCTCCAGGAGCACGTGGGAGCGCCCACGACGCCGCGCACCCGACTCTGCGTCCCAGCCCACGCTTCCTTCCGCGCCCTGGCGCCCCGGCGGGTCTCCTGTTCCCGCTTCGCGTGAGCTCTGTCTTCGCAGGTGTCTCTCCTGTTCCCGCTTCGCGTGAGCTCTGTCTTCGCAGGTGTCTCTCCTGTTCCCGCTTCGCGTGAGCTCTGCCTTCGCAGGTGTCTCTCCTGTTCCCGCTTCGCGTGAGCTCTGCCTTTGCAGGTGTCTCTCCTGTTCCCGCTACGCGTGAGCTCTGCCTTTGCAGGTGTCTCTCCTGTTCCCGCTATGCGTGAGCTCTGTCTTCGCGGGTGTCTCTCCTGTTCCCGCTCAGCGTGAGCTCTGTCTTCGCGGGTGTCTCTCCTGTTCCCGCTTCACGTGAGCTCTGTCTTCGCGGGTGTCTCTCCTGTTCCCGCTTCGGTGAGCTCTGTCTTCGCAGGTGTCTCTCCTGTTCCCGCTTAGGTGAGCTCTGTCTTCGCAGGTGTCTCTCCTGTTCCCGCTTCGCATGAGCTCTGTCTTCGCAGGTGTCACAGCCGCGTCTGCTGGGCCGCCCGGGAAACCCCGCACATGCCTGGGGCTGTGCACCGTCTCCCGGGGTGGACCGTCCTGGGCTCCTTACGACGACCTCACCCCGGAGGAAGTGGCACCCCCTACTCGCACTCCCTGGAGCTGCCCTCTGCACCAGCTCAGGGTCAAGGAGATCCTCACCGCGCGTCCTCCAGGCACCTCTGCCTCCCTGCCTCCGCTTCCAGGTGTCCAGCGTCTCTTGACTGGGCGCGCACCACCTATGTGGCCTCGCCCAACTGCACAGAATTCGGGTCCTTTAAACCTGCTGGTTTGCGGAGGGAAGGCAAAAACGCGATATCACTGCAGGCATGAATTCTGTGATGAATTCGGTCACTGTATCATACATGTATATAAAATCTGATCAAAAATAAAGAAACAAATAGATATTTTAGTGATCTCCATGTTCCATGTGCTTCTGTGTTTCCAGAGAGATATCTGGACACTGTCCAAATCTTAGCTTTTCTAATTTTCTAGAAAATAGGAATAATTGCAAAAAAATTAATTTCAAAGGTAACGTCTTCTCTTACTAACTCTTTTTTAAATGCCAACTGCGGAGAGTTTGATATGTCTGTTATTTGCATTCTCTCACTTCTGTGAGAAGGAGACCCATCTGGAATCAGGTAATGTTTCCTGATTAACGTACTCCTTGCCTTGCCGGAGTTTCTGCGGGTTCAGCCCATTCCTGCGTTCCAGTGTTGTGAGCACTTTCACGCTGCATGGAGGTTTCAAAGCGATTCGCTGCTGACTCTAAATTGCTATCAAATATGAGTAGCGTGAACTCAGTATCAGTGAAATAGGCAGAACGCTGATGGGATCTGGGTACAATTAAATGAGGAAGCATAACTGATGTGACTTTACAGTGTATTGTTAGCATATTGCTCATAGTCAATGAATATATCTCCTCCTTCCATTTCTACATGCTTCTTGAGGACACAAATATCTAACATATGCATTTGCCTACCATTTAAATGCATAAAGTTTAAATGAGTATATTATCATTTAGTAACCATATTTTTTCAAGAAGAATTATCTGTGATAATTTTTTAAATGGGACTAATAATGTAGGAAAATTTAGATAAACCAATTCAAGTCTTACATCATATACTAATTTTAAACTCTAATTTTCATCCCTTTATACACTGATTATACTCTTTAATTTAGAAAGTAATTGCTCATGAAGTTTTTTTTCCTATGTTGACTTTTATCGATGTTTACAGAACAAATAATGCCGAAACTAAATATGAGAATCATACTCCCAATAAACAATACCTTTTATTATTTGCTTTGAATATCATAACTGTACAATAAGTGAATATGTTAAAGTTTATGCAATTTTCAATTTATCTAATAGTCATTGCAGAAATATTTATGCACAAGTAAATTTGTAATTATCTGTGCCCTTTGACATTAATGAAAATTATCACATTTATAGTGTGTACCAAAACATACTATTTGTTAATGTAAAATATTAAAGAATCAAAGAGGTAAATGAAGATTCTATTATTTTGGATTTAGCCATGCCAATCCTAGCACTTTTCCCCAAGTATTAAATCTTTGTCATATAACCTGCATTTCAGTATTTTACAAGAACTCTACTTGTTTGTATAAAGGCCCATTCACACATTTATGTCTCTGTATTTGATAATATAATACTAAAAATATATATGGATTTTACATATATATATAATCTTTACATCAACTGCATGAAATGTGAGAAAAAATAGACTAGAATTTAAAGAGAAAAACTGAAAGTAATATAAAATTTGATACATGAAAGCCATTTTATTTTACAACAATTAAATGAAAATATTACATCACACACATGTCATTTGAAGAAATTTTTGAAAATTATAAGGAAGAAAATGAATGACTCATATAATTCCATTATTTCTGTATTTATAAACACCATAATTTATATCTTTGCAGTCTTTTGTAGACATAAAATGCAATAGGGATTATACTATCATATTTTGTAATTTGTTGCATGATTTATAATAGATCTAAAAGGATTCTTATTGCATTAATCTACAAAGATAATGTTTTAATCTCTTCATTGCTGTATGTTTGAGTACAGAGTGGTGATGTTCAGCTTGGGAAATGTACATGCACATGAGGTAACTGATCATTCTCCTCCCCTGGAAGTTCCTCCCTTACCTCTCCTTTCAAAAGTTTGCCTCTTGTTTCCTACTCTCTTGCTTTTATTTACTGATTTATTTACTTACGTTTTAGGTTTACATTATAAAAGAAACCGTGTGATTCTTACCTTTCTGTGGCTTATTTTGCTTAGCATTGTGGTCTGAAGTAAAAAAAAAAAAAAATCATCTTTTTACTCACCATGAATAATGTTTATTGTACATAGTAGAAATAAAGAAACTCAAAAATGTCCAGTCTTTCCAAACAAGAAGTTCTTCCAGTTGGTTAGAAGCTCTTTAGTGGGGCTCTCCCTCCCACTATTTTATTCCGCACCCATAGTTAGTACTTTACAAGTCAGCGCTCATGGAACACAGCCTTCCTTGGTCTCCCAGTTTGCTTTTCACTTCTATGGGGCATTTCCAAAAGTACGATGTTCAATGTCTACACCAAAATTCTGAACTTGAATTAGAGAAGAACAGCTTGCCCTTGCTTAACTCAGGCATTTCTAGGATGGCTGCCCAACGCGAGGAAGTTACTTTCTAGTCTCTCCTGCTGCCTGTGCGAAAAGATCTTCAGACAAGATGTGTGGGCCTCGGACAGCTTCTCTTTGTCTCTGCTGCACTTTGTCCACCACACTCAGTGTTCACGGGGGTCATCCTCCCATCTCACCTTTTGGCCTCAGTCATTCTATTCATCTGAACAGAACGACTTACGTGAAAAACTGGACACAGTTCTACTAAAAAACGTTAAGAGTCTGGAACCTGTACTGGAACCAGGGCCGGTTCCAAAAGCTTGGGTTGAGCAGGTTCTTACAGAGGCAGAAAAAGTAAGTGAAAGTGCCCCCTTTCCTATTGCCTTCTAATCTCCTAGCGCCAGGTCCTGGCTGCACCAAGTAGAACACTATGAAGCATTGCTGTCTGGGGAGTGGGGGAAAATAAACCTTAACAGAGCATCCTCCCTCATCACAGAGAAGTGAAGGTGTGGTGGACCTGGTGTTGAGTGGCAGTAAACGAACAAACCACACTACCTACTGCCGTTGCCCGGTATCTTGGATTTGATGCCTTCCAATAAAAGTGACTAGAGGATACTCCCACCTATGAATTATCCATGGGTATATTAATTTAGAAATACATCCTTCCAAAAGGGAAGATTCGTAGGCCTGTGCTTTATTTTGGTAATAATTACATATATTGATCTTTGAGCATCTTTGTTATTCTCTTTCAGGTTTTCATAATCCCTCTTGAACATTCTTTGATGTCTGCTTTTTCTTCTCCTTCCATATACAGGGTTGAGAGCTCTCTTGCAAAACCCAAATGACTCATTAGAAATTTCTCTTTCACAAAGCTAATTACAAATGCTCTATGCTATGAGAAATTTACTAAGCTTCTATTTTATTTCAAGAGTATAGAAATTAAAAACAAATAATTTGAGCACATTCCCTTTTTGTACCTAGGCTTCTCTCTCCTGTGGGTAGAATATAACTCTCTTTTCCCCAGGGCTGCCCAGAGCAAAACTGACCATTCAGAAACGTGGGGACACCCAAGCTTAAGAATAATAACTGCCTTGAACTATTTCTCTGATTTGACTTTTGTCAGCTGTCTTGGACATAGCAGGCCTCTTAAAAAATGTCACGAAAATCAGATATTGGTCTGACCAACACTTATGAGATAACTAGCAAGGTGTTAATAAATTTAACATATGTTCTAGGTAACAGTGTGGGACTTCAGTGTAACAACGACAAAGTCAACTAAGAAGTAATGCTGAATGGGCCAGAGCAAAGGAAGGAAGGCATGTGGCCGTGTCAGCGCATGCTTACATCTGCTTCCTTTATTGGCATAATTCTATCATTTAAGGATTTCAAAAAAATGTTTAGAGCATAGATAAATGATACAATTAATTCTAGGACTCATATAACTGAAATAATTTGCACTCACATGCTTTTCTAACGCTGAAACTTATTTTTGGAAAAAATTGTAACAACGGAGTTTACTACTATGCAATTAAAATCATAGTGTAAATAATTTTGAGTACCATTCTACTCAGAAGCCCTAGAGAAGATTACAGGTTTCTCAGTCAATGCAGTGACCATCTCAAACAGCACAACACGAACATATTAGTCAAAGTGCTTTATTATAGCTTTTTACCAACCCGTGCAACTCTGATTTAAAGTCATGCATTCTAATGTGTTTTGACAAGTAAATTGCTTGCCTTTTTTCCATGATAGCCAACCATATAAATAATGCATGCATAGTAATAGCTAGAGCAATAATGTAAAAGTCAACATGGAGCACGTGCAGCATGTTAATGATAAAAGTACTTTAGCCTTTGAGGAAGGAAGGTGCACCTAAAGAAAGCTGACATAGTTGAGGCCATGTATATTTTTGTCACAATGTGACAAACATTGTGCCTTTATTTCTTTCTGTCTTTTCCATACCTCTCCAATTTAGGACCTGCATACTTTTTTTTCATTAAAAATATCAAGATTCATGAAACTGCTCTATATTTTATAAAATACTTTATATGGCTGGGAGTTATTTTCTGAATATAACATTATGGAATAACATCCTAAAAATGATAATTAAGGTAATTGTACAGAAGCTAATTTTATCCTAAACTGAGTTATTTCCCCATCAGTCTTTCACAGTAGGGATCCTCTTAGATACTAAATCATAAAGTGAAGCAAAATGAGAATTGTCAGTAATTGTTCTTATCTATATGCTATATGGATAGTTTCTGATGCACATGTCTTCCTTCTTATAGTCTCTACCTTTGTCTTAAATTTCACATTCTGGCTTTGATTTTAATCAAAAGAATAAGACACGTATACACTAATACTAATGATCATGATTAGCATCATCTCTGACATCATCAGCAGCAGGCTCATCACACCCACAACCACCTTCATTATCATCATTATCACTGTTGTGATGACACGTTATCATGCTATCATCAGCAGTTTCCTTTATCAATAGCTTCATCTTCAGTGTCATTAATATTGTGTCAAAATCAAATCAAACTATGCAGACTATCACACATCCTTTTTCCTGGTCCTTGAATTTCTAACATCTCTAGCTCAAAGAAATCAAACCATGCTACATTTGTCAACCCATTCTAATGTCCCTTCTTCTTTGTTATTTATTGGTCTTGGAGGAATAATATGTCGCAAAGGTATCAGTGTTGACCAAATTTCCAAGACTGTACAGTCAGGTAAGGCCATGTGTCTGAGCTGCTGTCAGACACAAGGAAGGAGCATCATTCTCAAGCTAAAGACAACTGTATACAATGCAGTGCGGCTCACCTGCCATAGGCCAGCACGCCCTGAAGCTATCTATTAAGAATTTGGGAAGAAAGGTAGAAATGGTCTAGATTCTGTTCACAGCAGAGCCACTAGACATGAGGTAGATTTTCTGTAAATGAATAATAAACCCCAATACACTGAAGTAACAAGGGGAAAAGACGTTTTGTCAGTCCACTTGTAAGAGCTCCTAAAATTCTGTGAATTTTCCCCCAAGAGCCTTGCCATGTTTCAAGGTGAAGACTGTAGAAAATTTTCCTCATGTTTACTGCAGATTGAAAAGTAAAGGCCAATCCCTAATCACACCATTAGAGAACACTTCATCTCCTACACACACGTACATTTTACCACCTCATCAGTAAATTCCTTATACAGCATTTCATTTACTCCATATTTCATTTACTCCATTTTCATTACTCCACATTCAATTTGCAGCAAAATATTAAAATACATACTAAAAGCCAGAAAGGATAGCTTAAGGGGAAAGCACAGTAGCCAAACCAGTCTGGAGTGTTGGAAATATCTGACTCAGAATTTGATGTAACTATATTTAAAATGCTAAATATATAATGGGAAATAGACAAAATGCAAAAATAGATAGCTAACAGTGCATTGATCAAAAGTCTAAGAAAGAATAAAAAGGCATAATAGAAATAAATGTTTTAATGGAAATAAAGAATATCTTTGATGGGTGCAGGAGGAGACCAGACATGGCTGTGATAACAATCAGTAAGCTTGAAGATTTGTCAATACTAACTTCCAAAACAGAGAAGCAAGGAGTAAAAGACTGGAAAGAAATGAACAAAATATCCAACAATTATAGAAAAAGTAAAACAGGTGAAACTATTTTAATGGGAATATCACACAAGAGAAAAACAAAATATTTGAAGCAATAATGATAACATTCTCTATATTAATATCAGGCAATAAACCAGAGGGTCATAGGCTGAGAGAACATTCAGGATGAGAAAGTCTAAATTATCATACCTAAGCATATTGTACTGAAGATTTAGAAATTCAAAGACTATACTTTGTCAACATGAAAAACAATTAAAATATAAAAAATTATAAATTAAAATCACAGTTATTTAAAACCAACAATGTAAAATGCCAACCTACAAAAATAGAAAAGTAAAAGAAAATTTAATCCAAATTAAGCAGAAGAAAAAATTATGAAAACAAGAACAGAAATCAATGAAATTGAAATTTAAAAAACAAAACAAAACATAAAGCTGTTTTACATAAACAGTTTTACTCTCTAGGCAGTTTAAGAAAACAGAGAGAGAAGGAGGGAAACAAAATCACTAATGTCAGAAATGAAATTGTTACTAACATATTATTTCCATACATACTAACAGGAGTATTATAAATAAGTTTCTGTACATAAATTTGATGCATCAGTGCTGCGGATATAGCCTAGTGGTACAAGTGCCTACCTGGCAAGCACAAGGTCCTGAGTTTGATTCCCTGTACCAAAAAAAAAAAAAAATAAAATAAAAAAGATGCATCAATTGGTTGGAAGATTAATATCTTCAAACTTTACAAGAAAAAAAAAGCCAAATAATTTGGCAAGGAATTCTATTAAAATTTAAGGCAGTAATTAATGTTCTACCTAAAAAGAAACCCCAGATCCACCAAGATATGTTCACTAGTAAATTCTACTGATCAATTTAAAAAAAATGGGAAAAAAATTCATGTTTATGGAAAGGAAGGCTAGACATTGTTAAGCTGCACATTCTTCCCAACTTGTCGAAGAGATTCAATGAAGATTCAAAATCTCAGAAAGTTTTATCCATTAATATATACATATATATGTAATTATTATACATCAACTAAACTTTGTCTTTGTCAAAGATAAGGTGGTTGAGTGTGTTTGTAGTTGTTTCAGCATCTCCTAGTCTGTTCCATTGATCATTGGGCCTTTATTTTGCCAGTAGCATGCTGTTTCTATCACCATGGCTTTGTAATATAATTTAAAGTCAGGGATTGTGATACTTCCTGCCTTGCCTTTGTTTACCCGGAATTGTTTTTGCTATTTTACATCTCTTCTGGTTCCAAATGAATTTTAGAAATGTTTTCGTTTGTTCTGTGAGATAATTTTCAGTGTATAGGTCGCTTACTTCCTGTGTTAGATTGATTCCTAAGTATTTCATTTTTTGGATGCTACTGTGAAAGGTATAATTTCTTAATTTCTCTCTCAGTGTGGTTGCTGTTTGTGTACAGAAATGCTATTGATTTTTGAGTACCGATTTTGTATCCAGGTACACTACCTAATTTGAAATATTCAAATTTGGTGGAGTTTGGGGGTCATCTATGTAGACTATCATGTCTTCTGTCTATCAGCATGCACTAGACTAAAACTGAAATGGATCAAATATCTCAATATTAAAATAGAAACAATCTACTGGATGGGAGAATAGGCAGAACTCTTGAAGACACAGGTGTAGGCAGAGCATTCATGAACAAAAACCAGATTGCATGGGAAATCCTTCAAAAAAATCAACAACTGAAATCTCATTTTATTGAAAAGCTTTTGCAAAAAGAAATCACCAAAGGAGAGTAAAGACAACCCACAGAATGGGAAAAATTTTTAGTCAACTGTCCCTGAAAGTACTTATAAGTAGATTATAGAAAGAACTCGAAAATAACTAACCCTCCAAACTTAGAGACCTGTCATGGTTTGTTTCTGGATGTCCTCCCAAAGTCTCATGTGGTTGGGGATGGGCTTTTCAAAGATGGGTGAATCCTAACATTTGTGATTGATTCATTGTCTGGTGCTGGGATTGGGGATGTGAGTGCTACACTGGCCTAGGGCAGGTAGTCTTCATACAATATAAGGAAGGAAAAGCAGCTTTCTTGCCCTTTTTGCTCTTGTTGCTTTTGCAGTCTTCCAACACCATGAATGGTTTCCCCTCTGCCATGCCACCCTTCCTTGGACTCAACTAATTATGGACCAAAACCTCCACAAACTGTGAGGTAAATAATCATTTCCTTTTTTAACTTTGGATGTCAGGTATTTTGTCTCAGCAACAAGAACAAAGTAACTAAGACAAAACCCAACCCAAAAATGGGCATCTGAGTTGAATACACCCTTCTCAGAGGAAGAGATACAACTGACAAATAAATATATGAAAAAATGTTCAAAATACCTGGTTGTTCAAGAAATGCATATTAAAAAAATGCTGAGGTTCCATCTCACTCTAGAAAAAATGGCTGCCATCAAGAAATCAAACAATAACAAATGCTGGAGGGGTGGTGGGGGTAAAGAACTGTTCTCCTCTGCTGGTGAGAGTGTAGACTGGTGCAACCACTGTGGAAATCAGCATGGAGAGTCCTCAGAAAAATAAGATTAGAGGTCCTATTTCCTCTTCTGGGTATCTTCAGCAATATATGCACATCCATATTTATAGCAGCACAGTTTGAAATAGCTAAATCTTGAAAACAACCAAATGCCCATCATCTGAGGATTGGATAAAAAAGATTTTTTATCCAATGGAGTACTACTTGGACATAAAGAGGGATAAACTTGAGATATTTCTAGATGGATATAAGTTGAGACCATACTCTTAAGTGAAACAAATCAGACACACATGTGTAAATATTGCTTTGTCTCCTTGGTGTGAGAAATTGAAAGAGTAAGTAAAGACCGTAATGTACAGTAGACACTATGAAATAGGAAGAAACTACTCTAAGGAAAGAGGAACTAGGGAGTGGGAGAGGGAAAGGAAGGAAGGGAAATACAGGATAAAATGGAAACACAGCTTTATAAATAGAGAGGATGAAGGGTTGGGGTGAGGAGAGGGCAGTGGGAGAAAAGGAACCAGCACACATCATATACAAGTACAAATTCCTTACGATGAGTATGATCTTTATGTATATCTAAGTTATACCAAAAAGAGATATAAAAGAGATATAGCTAAAAAAAAGAGAAGGCAAAATGTCAGTGGAAAAAATGATGATCCAAAAACAGACCCACATAAATTTAAACAAATCTTGAGAAAGTTGCAAGAAAATTTAGTCCCTTCATTGTTTGTAGTGCTTAAGGTTGAACCCAGGGCTTTCACACGCTAGGTACTCACTTTAACACTGAGCCAAGTTGTAGGACGAAGAAACAAGGGCAATGGAAAAGAGCAATCTTTTCAATGAATAGTACATGGAAAATTGATCAAAACATGTAAATGAAGACAATGAATCTCGATATGAATCTCATACCTCACAGAAAAATTAGCTCAAAAGGCAAAAGTACTTTGTTTTTAAAATGTAATCATACCGGTATAAAACAACCCAGTACAAAAATCTGAATGACCTTGAATTTGGTGATTATTTTTTAAATACAACAAAGGCACCACCCATTAAAGAAAATAATCTTATGAGTGGAATTTAAACTTAAATCTTCTGTCCCATAAATAAAAATGAGAAGATAAGCCACAGATTGGGAGAACTATTTACCAAACACGTATCTCAGAAAAGGCTATTATGCAAATCATACAAAGAACTTTTAAATGTCACTATTAAGAAAATTAGCAATCATTTTAGAAATGGGCAAAAGATCGAAGTAGAGAATTCACCAAATATGATATACAGAAGAAAAATAAGCATATGAAAAAGTGCTCAACATCATAAATCATTAAGAAATAGTAGAACAATCATAGAAAATCAATAAGCATTTAAAATGACAAAGGTCTAAAAATGTGACAACACTAAATTCTGGAAAGGATATAATAAAAAGTTTTGTACTTGTAGGTGGAAACATTAAATTCTATAAATTCAGTGGGAAGCACTTTGGCAGTTTCTAACAAAATTTAATACTACATACAATCCAGATTTGCAAACTTGCCAATTTATGCAAATCATTTAAAAACTTAACATCTAAAAAAAGCTTCTACACAAATGCTTATAGTTGCTTTATTTGTCATTACCACATTTGTGATCAACCAAGATATCCTTTAACTATTGAATGGATAAATAGCCAGAAGCATCACATAACAGTGTGTGGCAGTAAAAAGTGATGAATAGGAAACTACGAAAAATATGAAGGAAAGCTGAACACATATTAGGTGAAATATGCCCACCTGAAAAAACTATGACTGATTCCTCTACATAGCATTCTGGAAAATGCAGAATTATAGAGATGGTAGAAATGTCAGTAGCTCTAGGATTTAAAGGGGAAAGAGTATGAATAACTGAAGAACACCAGATTTTTATGACAGTTGAAAATATTCTATCCGATATTATTATGATGGCTACGCATAACTATTCATTGTGCAAACCCACAGAACGTACCAACCCCAAGTCTGAACCCTCATGCACACTATATGCTTTTGGTGATAATGATGTGTCAGTGTTAGTTACTGTTTACAATAATGCTGCTCTGAGAGATGCTGGTGTTGAGGGTGTGTGTGTGTGTGCGTGTGTGGCTAGAGTGGGTACGTGCACTAACTCTGTATTTTCAATCTCTCCATGAACCTAAAATTACTAAAAAAATGTAAGTGTATTAAAAATAAATCTAATATAGGAAGCTTCAGTAAATGTAACTCTTTTTAAAACAATGAACACTTTATACTCATAATCAGACCATAGTAATCTGAAAGGGAAGGCAATGCATTTTGATAACAGCTGTGTTTTTAAAAAGCTAAAATGGCCTTTTGATAAGTATCTGACTTTAATTTTTTTCATGGTTTCTAACATTCATCATGTATTATAAGATTTAGCTTATGAAACTGTAGTTTCTATCATTTGCCCAGCACTCTGTGCTACATTATATAATGATACTTAGGCTAAATTTATCTACAATCTGTTGTTTTAATAACACCAAAAATACATTAAGCAAATGGGCTAAAATGGAATTATAGCTACAGATGCTCAATTTTCACTCCTCATTTTGATTCTTATTATCAGGCAGCCAGTGGTCTTGTCTCAGCAACTTAATCAAATGGCAATTGTGTTGCGTTTACATGTCTATATCTCTACAAAGTTGTATGTGGTTGTATGAATGTCTTCATTTGGCTCTTGGAAACACTCAATAAATGAAGTCATTTTACTCAGCAGCAGAGTTCTCTGTTGCATGATACGGTGCTTGAATTCTTACAAAATTAGTTAAAAGCAAAATAATTTTAAGTGTATCTAAAACCTACTTTATCTAGCTTGAAAATGCATGTCATTCATGCTTTGTTCTGACTGATACACAGATATAAGGTTATGTTTGTGATTTTGTTAAGTAAAATTATTCCAAATTAAATGAATATGGACTATCTAAGATCTATACACACCAAAGATACAAAGTTGTTCATAATCTCCATTTAAAGTGTATTCACCATTCACCCCTTCACAGGTCTAGCCTGACTTCTCAAGGTTTCCTCTAAGCTCTGAATTTGTCACATGTGCCTGTACTTTAGAATGAGGGAACCATGATTATTCTCTGATGTATGATCTGTCTAAAGACTTTCCCAGAAAGAATATTAATAGTGAAAAATGGTTGTTTTAGCTGCCTATGAAAAAGTAAAGTGTAAGAAAATGAACCAAAGATGTTACTGTTCATCTTATAATAAGGTATAATAAGCAGAAAATAATTCTAACTCAATACTTTCCAATTTATAAATTATTTTTTCTCATTCCCGTATCTAGGTGGCCCAAGAACCTCACATAATATATATAAAAGTAAAGATCAAACTGAAGTCTCTCTAGTATACCATGTATTAGTATCTAGAAGAATATATACAAATCTAAATACCCTTCTTAAAATTTAAGAAAGGTTAATGGGTTTATGGCATCTCTCCTAGAGAGTCCTGTAGGAATTGTAAAGGCCAGAGAAAAAGTCTTACCTTAAAGAGATGGGTGCATGAGGTCTGAAAACAGTGCTGGTTTAAAGTGAAAGGAGATATGTGCTCTCCCATCTTAAAGACAATTTCCTTTAAGACTATTGACCTGGACTATGGACCTAGACCTCAGAGAGTAGACCCCAAATATGAAAATAATCTATCCTTAGGGAGCAGAAGGAGGTCCCACCCAGGTAAGACACGATCATTGAACAGATCAATAGGAAAAATATGTTCATCTGAACTTTAAACACTTGCAGCAGGAACTAATAAGGAGTAGTAGCTTCAACAGGGCTTTTGATTTCCTCCATCCATTGGGGTTAACCGTCCCTGTCTCACAGAGAGATACCAGGTGTGCGAAGAGGAGAAAACTTCACATTTTGTGTGCAGGACTCTCCATCCCCAGAGCTGCTGCAGGCCTTCACTGGCCCTGAAACTCTGCTGATGGGGTGTGAGTTCCTGAGCTTTAATGATCAGCTTAAAGGTACAGTGAGAGGAATCTTGCAGTAAAGAGGAAAACTGTGACAAATTAAAGATAGCTTTTAAAGTAATTTACACATTTTATTTTATTTATCTTTTATTTTTACTACTACATATCTGCAGTACAGAATGATAATATTCATCATGGAAAGTTGGTCTATGTTCATAGCACCTTTTAATCTTTTTTTACATTATTTTTTGTCTATTAACCCATCAAGAAGTGGAGAATACTCACCTAGAATCAAAGCAGGCCCATGTCCTTGGTTGGAATTATACCGCAAAAT
Source organism: Chinchilla lanigera (assembly GCF_000276665.1). Classification (NCBI taxonomy): domain Eukaryota; kingdom Metazoa; phylum Chordata; class Mammalia; order Rodentia; family Chinchillidae; genus Chinchilla; species Chinchilla lanigera. The sequence goes on from NW_004955421.1 coordinate 29,128,492, forward strand.
TTCAGTGCTGTGCCTTAAAATGTTAGGTGGCAGGTGATAAATGGGTAAGTACAGGAGAAGGGACAGTGAGTCTACTATGTATGATACGGTAATAGTGGACACTGGACTTTGTGCATTTGTCAAACTTCTACAATGTACAACACAAAAGATGAGATCGTTATGATCTGAAGGTGTGTACTTCCTCAAAATTTGCTTATATTAGCATTTTTGTGGAATGCATAACTTCTAATGAAATAGAAAGCCTGGCTGAAGAAATTTCTAAGTAATACATTGAAGATGTCACTTGGCTTCTCTTGACTACTTATAGTAAATTGATGGAAGGAAGAAATTATCCAAGGACATAATTTTTCATTGAAAGAGATGAACTTGAATTTTTGGAAACTTCTTACCTTCTCAGTGTTAAGAGGAGTGAGAATGTGTGCTCAGGAAAGAAGGGGGTGTAACTTAGTGACCGTTTGACAAGCAGACAGTGTGGACTGGATATTAACGGAAGCCTTCCCTACTCATCGCTAACATGGAGAATGACCTGAAGGCATTGTACAGGTCACCTGATCTGCTTCTCCAAAGAATCTCAGGCTTTTGGAGAGCAACATCCAAGGCAGTACCAAAGGCACCTGGAGGACATCAGGACCCTTTGCCTAAACTACTTCCTGGCTTCTTTACCGAGCTCCTCAACCATTACGTGCTCTAGCGGTCACCAGTACTGTGTCCAGTGCATGCAGAAAACCTGCAAGGGATAACTGCTTCTCCTTAGATCTAAAAGAATGCCCCAAGCACCGCAGGATCCAGGCAGAAAACTGCTGTGGGGGAGGGCCACACAAGGCCATGGACGGGAATCTCAGCCACAGTGGGCTCCGCAGGCAGGATCCTCTCCCTTCACCACAGTCGTCCTGGAGGGCAGACCCTTGAGTAAAGATCATCCTCAAGCTTCAGAGTTTGGGTCTCACTTGGGACCTGTTACTTCTCTTTTCTTTCCTAGTTCTCCCTTTTGGAATGAGAACGTCTGTGTTATACCTGTGCTGCCAGTGGTGTGATAGCAATTTCCCTCTGATTGAATCTTACTTTGCATCAGGAAACTCTTGGACTTTCAACTCTATGGTTGCTGAAGTGAAGTAAGACATGTAAAAGTGTTGGCATGGAATTAATGTAATTTCCATGTGAGAAGGCAGTAAGTGTTGTGGGGAAGAGGGTACAGAGACCTGAATATTTGTGCCTTTTGCCAAAATTTACACATTCACAACCATTAAAAGTGGGACCTTTGGGAGGTAAATAGGTCAAAGGGCAGAGCCCTCACAAATGGGATTAGTGAGTTTATAAAAGAGGTATTAAAAAGCTACCTTGCCCTTTTATCATAGGAATGCATAGCAAAAGGACACTGTCTATGACCCAGAAAAAGGGACCTGAGAATTTACCAAATCTGTCAATACATTGATCTTGGACTTTCTAGGCTCAAGAAATATTAGAAATCAATTTATGTCATTTATAAGCCACTCAGGTAATAGTCTCTGGTGCAGAAACAAATGGACTAAGATACATTTTTGTTGTACACTTTAAATTTTAATTAATAATAATGAATCAACATTAGTTCATCAATTATGACGAATGTAGCACATAAAAAATGTGTGTTATGTCTGTTATAACCTTGATGCTAATAACATCCATGTGAAGTTACATTTAGGACATAAAATTGTTATCAGTTTTGTGTTCAGTGCCAAAGAAAAATGATCACATATATATATATATATAATTAAAGCTGAAGAAATTACCATGATGTTAGAATATGGGACATTTTTTTTGCAGCAGGAATCGAACTCATGACCTCAGGCCTACCAGGCAGGAGCTTATGCCACTGAGCTATATCCCCAGCACCATGGGGGACATTTTTGAGATCTATAAATTTAAAAAAACTGACAATAGGATATTTTTTTGTTTTTGTTTTTTGTTTTTCTCCGGTACCGGGAACCGAACTCACGACCTTGCGCTTGCCAGGCAGGCGCTTTTGCCGCTGAGCTAAATCCCCAGCCCCGACAATAGGATATTATTATACTCTAAATAACTGTATTTATATTTTGGTGCAGATAAGATTAAGAATTATTTGTCTACTATGAGTCATTAGTGTTTATATGTTAGCAATTCACACAATTATGGTAGGTGTCATGATTGAAATTCTAGACATCATATAATCTTCAGTTTCTGATAGAATGTGAACCATGTAAGACTCTTCAATCATTTAGCAAATAATGCTTAGTGAGAAAAACTGATTGAAGACATTTGGGGAGCTGCATGATGAAAAATAGTAATATTTAGAAAATAGACTGGCTTTCTAAATTGTTACATTTCCATTAATAATAATATCATATTTTAGGTATAAAATTATAAAATTTTTTTTCTTATAATAATAATCCATTTCTTGTAAAAAATAATTCATGTATTTATTTAATAATAATTCATTATGATCTACTATGCTACAAGCTGGATACTGGGGTATATGAATATAAAGAAAATTTTATTCATTATTTTAAGTTACATACATGTGAAGAACATGTTTCTAGACTAAAAGAAAATAGGAACACTAAGAATTGAATAAAATAGATTTCAAGTAACAATCAAAACTTACAGAAATCTTGTACCTTCCTTCTAATAATGCCCTAACCCCTTTTGGAATGTGTGTTCCCTGAGTTTTCGAACACTTATCTCACCTCCTACACACCGAGTGTGAACAATTAGTTTGAAATGAGTGGCAGTGTACACTCACATAAATAGATGTCTTCAAGCTTCATTTTAAAAAGTGCCACTGTAGCTTACAATGGCATCATTTTAATTTTGACACCTTAATTCTGTCTCCATAGATTTGCTTTGACAATGTTTTGTTGTGTTTTGACACTGTTTGTAGTTTTATCCCACAGCCTTAGAATTTTAATTCTTTGTTTCACATCAGAGGCACAATGGCAATCAATTAAAAAATTGCCCTACTTTGGAATGGAGAAATGTACTCCGAAATTTTATGGATGATATTTACTTCACTGCCATGAGAAATAAGTATAATTCACTTTATGAATTGTACATCTGTTTTTCTCCCACTTATATGTGACTGAAAATTAAGCATAAAGAAAATAATGAAAAAACAAGTACTTTCCCTTCTTGATTTAGGTTTGCATCAGTAAGTTCATAATGTGAATGTATTAAACCTTGGTCAGTAGTGATCTCTAACTTTCTAAAGATATATGAATGGAGTTCTGTAAATGGTCAAAGAAAATTTTCCTATGCATTCAGAAATATGTGCTTCAAAGAAAGTACTCAGTATTTAATATTATTAGATTCATATAGCGGTCCAGGACAGTGATGAAGTCTTGAAGCCACTGGCCATATGATGAAGCTCTCACTTTAAGTGTTTGTATCACTGATTCTCTGCATAGCAGTCTCTCCATGTTCAAAAGAACCTTAAAATTAATGACTAATGTGTCAAAATGGTTCACTCAATGTTAAATCCTGCCAATGAAGCACTTTCATCTTTTAAGTTATCTAAAGGGTCCCAACTCACCTTTAAAAATGTGTGTATTAAAAAGATTTTAATCAAAATCTCCATAAAATCAGGTAAACTATAACCTGTTGGTAGTGTACAATACAGTGGATGTGAGACGGGTGTTCTGGAATCTACACTTTCTCACATCTAGGCAAAAGTAATCTGCATGCTTTGCAACCCTTGTGGTTTAGAGTCTCCTACCATTCTAAGAAGCTCTGTTAGAATACATTTTTGCAGCATCAAATTTTAATATTTAACAATACCCAATTGTACTTTTGTGTTTCTGGAGACACTAGCATTTAAATAATCAAGCAGAGTGAAAAAGATCAGCTCTCACCAATGGGGAGCAGTACCCTCCAATCCAGTGGGGGCTTGCGGAGCACGGGAAAGTGGAGACGGTGCATCCTCTCTCTCCGTGAGTTTGCACATTCTTCTGTTCTTGAACCTCCAAGTTCCTCACTCCTCAGCGGATGGATTCAGGCTGAGTTACAGCACTCACCTTCCCGATGCTCCAGCTTGTGATAGCCTCTCGTGGGACTTCCCGTGGCCATAATCACGTGTGCTAGTTCCATAGCTAGTCTTCTCCCCTGTATCTTTTATCTCTTCTTATTTCTACTTTTCTAGAAAAACCCTGACTAATGAATCACTCTCAGATTGTACCACTTTCTATAAAGTACTAAGTATTGATTTAGTCCATCATACTAATTCACCAGTCTTTGAACACTTATTCTACTAAGTGATATGTTCACTATTCATTTAAATATAATGTTATCCACTTACTAAATGAGGTTGCCCTCTACTTCTCCATTGGATAAAGTATCATTGAAAAGACAGATGAGAATGGTGGCTCTGTACTATCACACGCTGGCTGTGAATGAGCCTTAATGGATATCCAGCTGCGTCTCACAGGTTGTAGCTCCGCCTCCACTGAGAGACCGTCCTGAACTGCACTACAGCATGTACTGCTTTATTTCAAATTAGACCAAGCCTTTTCTTCACTATTTCTGAATTACTAGGCCTTTACTTTTATTAGGTCTTAACTTTTATGATTCTGTTGAATAGCTTTACACACACACGGACACACACACACAGACATGCTTTCAGAGAGTGAGAAATATCTGAAAAATTAAATCATTTCTCCAAACAAGAGGACCGAGGTGACATATAGATGGTTTGGTCAAAATCCGTTTGACAGAGCAAAGCAAGATACAAGGATATTAAATCAGCACTTACTTTGTGTCCTTACGATGTAGGCACTAAGACATACTAGTCACAAGTGAAATATGTGACTCTGAAATGTATTGATGCCGAGTTTTATTAAGAGCATGTTATTTTCTTAGTAACAGTACTGTTCTTAATAGTAGCATTTCCCATCTCCAGAATCAATTTTGATAACTGATGAATTTGCTTGTCTGCTGTTTTCTACAATTCTCTCCTCATCTAAACACAAGTAATCACATAATATTTGCACATAAATGGATTTTAGGGCTTATGTCTGTTACTCCTCTTTTGTTACCAAGATAGTTTTTCATGCATTTTTAGAATAATATCTTCAGTGTTTCAAAAGATATTTTGGCAGTCATGAGGCAAAAATGTGTGTGCGAAGTCAAACACAATTATACAACCTCAGATATTCTTATATAAAGTTATGCTAAGACTTTTAAAATTAAAGGAATTAAAAGTAGTTAAAGCTAATTGAGGGAGGAGCCCACCCCTGCGCCCCACAGGGGCAGAAGAGCCCGCCCTCAAGCTCAAGGCTTCCGCCGCTTGGACACAGCCACCCAAGAGCTCCGAGCCTGCGTTCTGTTTCCCCTTGACACAGAGCAACAGAGGTGTTGACCCACGTGCCTACCTGACCACAGGAGAGAGATCAGGTCTAAAGAAGAGCAAGGCTCAGAGTCAGCACTTCCAGGGAAAAGAGCAGCCCTCGTCCAGAGTGCTAGCCCTAGGAAGAGTCCAGGGCTACAGTGCATTACAAAAACAGCGTGCGGTTTTTCTTTGAAACTGAGCTAGCTCACTGTGAGCTAGAGTAGGAGAGGGAATCCAGTGGACTGCTTGCCACATTTCCAGGCAGTGTTTAATGAGGCTCCCTTTGGGGAAAGGGCTGTTTAAGATGGAGCCGCAGAACATCTCCCCTGGAGGGTTTCCAGTGTCATGGTCTGGCAGTGAGTGCAGGAGAGACAGCTACAGGGGACAGCCAGGAAGAGGGTGTGGGCTAGACACAGACCCCTAAGAAGTTTAAGATCGGGCCAGGAAGGACACACGCTCTGCTGCTCCTGATGAAAAACCAGGCCTAGGGAGTGTGGTTTCAGAGGAAGCTGGATCCGAAAGTGTCAACAGTCAGTCCAACAGTCTGCCTGAACCCCTGCTCCGTGACCTACACCTAGCAGAGACCGGAGGCCTGATCGCCTTTCCCATCTGCCTGTGAGAGCAAGGCTGAACTGTTGCCACAGGCTGGGGTGTACAGCCAGAGCAGCCCGGAGCAGGAGAGGAGCGAGTCACAACACCACAGGTGGCAAACGTAGGTGGAGAAACTTGTGACCCGAGTCCAAACTTTCAGATTCACTCATTCAAACCACTCATTCAAAAATCACAGAGGAATCATTTTTAATTAATTCAACTGATCTTGCTTTTGCTGTTTCCTTAATTGGATTTTGATCTTTAATCTATGACTTTCTGTTTTAAATATATTACTTATATACAGTATATCACTGAAATTTGCCTCTTGCTCCATTCTTCCAATCCATGTCTTTTGATTAGAGAACTGAGACAATTCACTTTGAGAGTTATTATTGATAAATACATATTCTCTTATTCCTGTCATTGTGTTATTTTCCCATTGCTGGTGTCTTCTTTCTGGTCTGCTTAACTATTTACCATGCCCGGTGTGTTCATTAGCTTCATTTTCTCTTCCTAGAGTATCCTTGAGAAATTTTTTGGTGGGCATGAATTTCTTGGGGTGTTCTTTATTGTGGAAATAGCTTATATCTTCATCAGTTCCCTTGCCCTAGCTTCTCATATTTCCATTTCTTGTTGTCACTTTTTTTTTGTATTGAGGCTTTTGGGTTGACTATAGTGGCTTTGTTAACAGCATGGGGTTCTCTTTACTTTATGTCAGCTTTCCAGTGATTCCCTCTACATGTGACTAAGTGTAGGGCTTTGCATCTGTCCCCGAATTCAATCGTCTCTGTTTATTTTGGTGGGGAGGCTGAAATGAATTTTATTTTATGCTGTTCTACTTCTTTCCTTAATTTTTCTTTTGCTTTGCTCTCCTTTTCTTTTTTCTTCTTTTTTGTTCATTCTGCCTGCTATTGTTATCTAATACTATTAATTTCCTTTTACTCCTCAGTGAAATCCTCCGTCTCATTTTCCCTGCACCTTTTCAGCATTCACTGGTTAACATTTCAAGTTTTCTTTTCTCATTGTCCAAATCCCCATCCCCTCCCTCTTTACTAGTACAGCTCTTGAGTGTTATGGGCTTTTAGATAGTGAACACTGTGGTATTAGTCGTGAGTACTGTTCTGCTGTTAATGGAGATAAAACTGTTCTACTTAATAGATATTTATCATATATGGATATTTGTATTACTTTTACACTATAGTCATAGATGTCTAGGGTGGTCTGTTATTGATTCTTAAGGCATGTCAATATCCAGTGTATCTTTGATGCTATTATTGTTGCTGATTTTATTACTATAGCCAAGGTGACTTTGTCACTGTTTTCTGTGTAGGTTAATACCTGGATTGCCTTTGTTGTTAGTAATACTGAGGTCCATTCTAGGAAAATTAGATACTAAGCTAAATACATTTCAGCTTCCTCACCAAAATAAACAGAGGCGATTAAATTCGGGGACAGATGCAAAGCCCTACACTTAGTCACATGTAGACTGGAAAGCTGATATAAAGTAAAGAGATCTCCATACTACTAACAAAGCCACTATGATCAACCCAAAAACCTCCCTACAAAAAAACAATAACCACAGAAATGGAAATATGAGAAGCTAGGACAAGGGAACTGATGAAGATATAAGCTATTTCCACGATAAAGAACACCCCGAGAAATTCATGCCCACCAAAAATTTCTCGAGGATACTCTAGGAAGAGAAAATGAAGCTAATGAACACACCGGGTATGGTAAATAGTTAAGCAGACGGGAAAAAGGACACCAGCAATGGAAAAATAATACAATGACAGGAATAAGTGAATATGTATTTATCAATAATAACTCTCAAAGTGAATTGTCTCAGTTCTCTAATCAAAAGACATGGTTTGGAAGAATGGACCAAGAAGTAAATTTCAGTAATATACTGTGTATAAGAAATATATTTAAAACCAAAAGAAAGTAATGGACTAAAAATCAAAGGATGGAAAACAACACTCCATGTAATGGGAAGCCCCCCAGAGCAGGAACAGCCAACCTATTTTCACACAAAGTGGACTTCTTCAGAAAACAGAGCAGAAGAGGTCAAGAAGATCACTACGTGTTGGTTAAAGAAACAATGCTAAAAGAAGAGATAATATACACCTAACAACCAGCACACCCAACTTCATATGATAAGTACTACTGGACACAAAAGATAAGATAAACATCAACACAATTGTAGTAACTGACTTCCATACTGCACCATCACAAATAAGTCATCTAGACGAAAGTCACAGGGAAACATCTGAGCTCCTCAAAACCTGTGACTGAGTGGACTTAAGGGACAGGTACTGAGCATGCCGCCAAACAACGGCAACAACAAATAAGGAACATTCTTTTCAGCAGCGCATGGAGCTTCCCCCATAGTGGTTTTGTACTAGCCAGCAAGAATGCTTGGCACACTCAGCAGAATTTAGATTATACCACACATGTATCAGATCACAGCACAGTGAAGCTAGAACTCAGAAGAAACCACAGAAATTACGCAAATGCATGGACACTGAACAATCTAATCTTACAAAAGAAATAAAGGAAGAAATAAGATAGTTCCTAGAATTAAATGGTGGTGCCATTTAATGACATTCCAGAACTTCTCGGATACAAAAAAGCAGTCGTAAGAGGGAAGCTTATCTCTGTGAATGCCCACATCAGAAAAGAGAACAAGCTTAAATAAATCACCCAAGGATACACCTCTAGTCCAAGATCCATTGAAATTTCAAGCTGGAATAAGACAGGAAATTATAAATATCAAAGCAGAAATGAATGAACTGCAGAATAAAAAATACAAAAGTCAATAAATTCAAAGAATAAACAAAATAAATCCTTAGCCAACTTACCAAAAAAAGGAAAGCAAATATGCAAATCATTGCAATTAGAAATATAAAGGGTCAAAATGGACACTGTTGAAACCAAGAGATTATTAGTAATTATATGGCAAACCTGCATGCTGCTAAATTAAAGAATTCAGAAGAAATGGGTACACTCTTAAATACATATGAATTACCAAAACCTGAACTAAGAAGCTTTTAAAAACCTGAATAATCAAATAATAGGAAATGAAATTGAAGAAGGAATTTTAAACAATCCTGCCAACTAAGAAAAGTCTAGGCTCTGATGGATTCACTGATAAATTCTACAAGACCTTCAGGGTAGGACAGTACACTAACCTCTGCAATGACATTGAAAAGTATGGAGCACTCACACAATAACTCTGGAGGCTAGCATCACCATGATTCTAAAATCAGGAAAGGATCCAGCAAAAAAAAAAGAACTACAAGCCTATCTGTTTAATGAACAAAAATTTCCAACAAGATTCTGGCAAACATTATGCAACAAGTTATCAAAAAGATCAAATATTAGACAAGTAGGCTTCATTTCAAAAATGCAAGGATTTTTTAACACAGACAAATCAATAACTATAATATATCACATAAACAAAATCCAGGACAAAAGTCACATAATTATTTCAATGGATGCAGAAAAAGCCTTTGACAGTATTCAACATCAATTCATGGTAAAAACCCTGAAAACAATAAGAGGAGAAGGAATGTATTTCAATCTACTAAAAATAATTTATGACAAAACATCTACCTACATCATAATAAGTGGAAAAATACTAAAACCTTTCCCTCTAAAATCAGGAAGACAAAGATATTCACTATTACCACACAAGTTCAACATAATACTTGAAACATTAACAAGAGTAGTGAGGCAAGAAAAAGAAATAACAGGACTAGATACAAGGGAAGGAAGGCATCAAACAATCATTAGTTGTACATGTCATGATCCTCTACATAAAAGATTCAAAGCTTTCCACCAAAAGATTTTAGAATTAATAAACAAATTCAGCAATTATAGCAGGATGCAAAATCAACACACAAAAATGAATAACACTCCTATACAACCATGATGAACTTACTGAGAAAAAGCTAGGATAACAATGTCATTCACAATAGACTCAAGGAAAATTAAATTCTTAGGAATTAGCCTAACTAAGGAAGTGAAAGAACTCTACGACATCGATTTCTGGTAGCCAAAAAAAAAAAAACAAAAACAAACAAACAACAAAAAAAAACCTCTACAACAGAAACTAAAATATGCTGAAGAAGTGATCAAACAAGACATCAGAAAATGGAAAGATATCCCTGGATCCTCAATAGGTAGAATCAATGTAGTTAAAATGACCTTACTTCCAAAATGAATATATAGAGTAATACAAGCTCATTGAAAATACTCATACTCACAGAATTTCTTATAGAGCTCTATAAATCAACTAAATTCATATGGAACCAGGAGATACCCAGAATAGCAAAATAAATCCTGGGTAGAAAGAGCAAGGAAATAGGCATCATAAAGCCCAGATTTGAAATTATATGGCAAAGCTACAGAGATAAACACAACCTGGAACTGGCACAAAAAACATACAGTATATGGACCAGTGAAACAGATCAGGGGGTCCAGAATGAACTCTAGGTACATGCAACTATTTGATCTTGGACAAAAGGCCCCAAAGTATAGAGTGAGGAAAAGGTAGCATCTTTGATAAACAGTGCTGGGAAAAGTGGCTATCACATGTAGTGCATATATCTCACCTATACTAAGCTAAAGTGAAACTGAATCAAATATCCAAATGTTAGGAAAAAAAACTTACTTTGCTGGAAGATAAAACATGTGAAAGATATAGTGAGAGGCAAAGATTTCCTGGACAGAAACCCAACTAGAAAAAATAACATCAAAATCAACAAATGAGATTCTATCATATTATAAATCTTCTATGTAGGAAAAGAAACAAGCCACACTGAGTAGACAACCTACAGAATGGGAAAATTTTTTAAGGTATTCCTTAGACAGAGGACTAAGATTTAGAATACAAGAAGTGCTCAAAATATTAGACGCTCCAAAATGAAAGTCCCCATCAAAAAATGTGCAACTGAAATAAATGGGAATGTCTCTTATTAAGAAGAATGGCCAATAAACGCATGAGAAAGGGTTCAACATCATTGGCCATCAGAGAGATGCTAATTAAAACGACACAGAGATCCCATCCTGTTCCGGAAATAATGGCCATCATCAAGAAGTCAAATGACAACACATACTGGCACGTCTGTGGGAGAAAAGACCCTTCTACACTGTTTTTGGGAATATAAACTTGTACACCCACTGTGGGCATTAGAATGGAGATTCCTAAAAAAACCAAAAGCAGAAATTCCACTTTATACAGTGACTCTCCTGCTAGGTTTCTTGAAGAAAGAATTAAATATGCCATACTACAGGGATGCATGCATACCTATATGGGTACCAGCATAATTTACAATCGCTAAATTTGGAAAGTGGCCTTACATTTCCATCAACAGATAAATGGATAAAGAAAATGTAGTTGTACACTGTCTTGGTTGCTTTTCTCATTACTGAGACAAAACACCCAACATCCAAAGTTAAAGGAGAAAAAGTTGATTGTAGCTCACAGTTTATGGAGGTTTCAGTCCATAATCAGCTGGCTCCAAAGCAGGGTGGTATGGCAGGGGGGCATCACAGAGCAGACAGGAAGCACCAGAAGAGAAGTGGCCGCAGCAAGCCACAACCAACCAACAGGGACCCTCTTTCTGCCCCTATATCCTATTCAGGTTCCCCACCCTTAAGGCAGGTAGCACTCACACCCAGGGTGGGACAGCATTAATGCTAGTATTGCACCATAAATCAATCCCAGCACTGACCCAAGCATCACACACCTTAGATCCAGCCACCTCCAAAAAGCCTCATGTATGACCCCTTGAGGCTTTGGGGGGACATCTAGACACAAGCCATAGCATACACAGTGGATTACTTCTCTGGCCTGCCATAAAGAACGATAAACTGGAGTCATGTGTAAGAAAGTGGATGCAGCTTGAAATCATAATGATAATTGAAATAAATCAATCATACAAGCTAACTATACGTAGTTTCTCTTATTCGAGAAATTCAAAATATAAATGAAGAACAAAATAAAAGATGCTAGGAAGCAGGGAGATACATTGGGTTCAGAAGGGCTCTGGATCAAGAGATGGAGGTGAGAGGGAGGGAGAGAGGGGTGGAAAAGAATGGAGCTGTGATATGCACCAGCTTCCCACAATGATGTAATGCCCTCATGTACTAATGAAAAGTAAAACATGAAAGATCAATCACCTCAAAGCGGAGAAGCCTCCCCTAGAAACAAACTCTTAAAAAAAAATTATTGATAGTATTCTCTGTGTAAGTTTGCCAGGAAAAAATGTTTGATTTTTTACTTTTAAAACCATATTTCAATGTATTTGATTTCAAAGCACCATAATCCTCATTAGGATTACGGACATCAAGTGCACAGCAAATACTTCTAAAATCATGCCATTGTGCATGTGTGTGTACTTTTGTTAATTTGACTTTCTGTCAGATATTTGGTTAACAATTATTGATTGTTATACCACTTCCATATTTGTTCAAAACACATTTATTAAGAATGTAGCACAAAGTAAGCAGAGAGATAACTACGTGTTTTCTGAGGTCAAATATTTTGTATACCTAAAATGTGTATTACGACAATGTAAATTGTTCCTCTCTGGAAAACAACAGTATGTGAAGGCACCATAAAAATATGACTTCCCAGCTCTCACTTAATAAGGATTATACGCACATATGTTGCTCAAGATGGTCTGATCAAAAAAGGAACAATTTCTGAAGCATTTAGCCATATGGCTTTCTTCTTTTGTTTTAAGAATAAATGATAATATTTAAGCTGGAAGACAATATACTTTCACATAAACTAATTAATCTGGAAATGTAACTTATAGTATCAAACCATATCTCAGGCTAGTGATGAAAGCAAATGCCATAGTGTAAGGATCTCAGTGTGCCTTTTCTTGTACTTTGTCTGCATGACATTCATTACCCTGTAAGAGCACAAGTGTGGGAAAGGGTATAAAATAAAAGGAAACACCAGTCCAGGTGATGGTGGAGTAGGCCTTTCCGAGGACAGTCATGAAAAACCCTAGTGCAATACTACTGGGAGAATAATACTGATTTTTACTTTATTTTTGCCAGCTCCAACCAACACAAATGTTTTATTACCAAAAAGTATTTAGTAATTGTTGACCTGAATTATAAATATTTGTATTTTCCATGTTTCTAGTTTATGTATTTTTTTCCTCTTCTTCTCAACAAATTTCCTACATAGATAAATTAAGAGAAAAAGATTTCAGAATACAATATTTTCATTCACGACTTCCTTAAATAAAGGCAAAACTTATTCAGGCTGCCGCAACAAAACACCACCAACTAAGTGTGTTAAACAGCAGAACCTCATTTTCTCACAGTCCCGGTGGTCAGAAGTCCAAGATCCCAGTCGGTTTGGTTTCTCCTGAGGGTCTTTCCTTGGGCTTGCCTATAGCCACTTGATATCTCCTCTCATCTCCTGTGTGGGTGTGTCCCTGATGCCTCTCTGTGTATCCAAATAACCTTTAGTAAGCACACTAGGCAGATTTAGTATTTAGGGCCAACCTAATGAACCACATTTTCAATTAATTACCTCTTTACAGGCTATATCTCCAAATCCAGTCATATTCTATAATACTTAGGTTTAGAGATTTGACATATGAATTTAGGGAGAAGTAATTTGGCCCATACCAGTAGTATATTTGGTATGGTAGCTTTGGACTACATTTATTTCAAAGAAGATGGGAACATTTTTTCTGTTCCACATTTCCTACTTCAATGAGACCTTATCACCTTCCCTTCAAATTAGGACCTCTCTTTGAGTCTGGACAGATCTGTAACTTTTAGTCCAGTGTCACACAGTTGAAGGACAGTTAATTATCTTTTGAGGCTGATTTACAAAAGCATACTTAATTGACACCTTGGTCACAGGGGCAGCACAACTGGATCCTGAGTCACTGTCTAGGATCTGTGAATCTTCTAGCTTCTATGTGGTATGCAGACCAGGTCACATGGAGGAAAACAGTCCACACATCCCAGTTAACAGCCGTTGGACTTCTGTCATCCTTGTGCATGGCTCAGACATATAAATGAGCAAAAATTATTAGAAGGCTTCAGCCCTCCAAATATAAAAGAGATGTCACTGGCTTTGGATAAAGTGGACAGAATTATAAGGGCCATGCAGCTGTGAACAGGAAAAGAAGGGCCTCAAAAGGAGTGTCCTAGATGCTTAAAAGGTGAGAATAAAGATGTCGGTGAGATTTTCAAGGAGAGTCAAGCTGCAGGGAGGCCTATTGCTGTTATGTCACTGCAGAAAACTGGCAGCAATCCCCTTGAGTAATGTGGAAAATGATACAATAATCTAGGTGAGGATAGTCCATGCTGCTATTTTTCTCATGATGTTTTATGCCAAAATACAAGACGAGAGATGAGCTAAAGAATGATCTACTTGGTTTTCAGGAAGAATTTTCTGGAAATCTAACTTACTCAGAACCTCCTTGGTCTGCAAAACAAACTATTTTTTAATCAAAATATCTCTCCCCAAGGAAAGAAAGGACCCAGTGGCTGTGATCGATTTCTGGTTTCTGTCAATGAAACAAGGCCTCAGTGTTGAGAAGAGGTGCAAGTTTTGCCTATAAATCTATTAATTTCTTACCTTATAGACTTTTTTAGAAAGACAACAAACTTCAAAGATATTGAGAGCATGCCTCCTAGACCTACTGTGCTTAAAATATATGGCTCATCTGAGTATTGAAAGTCCCACAACAACTTTGTAGAGAAAAAGTGGAGACTTTGAAGAAGTTTGATTCTGGATTTTATCTAATGGTGTGAACCCCAATGCTACTGAAAACATTAGAAACAAAGTTTTCAGAAAAATGTGTAGCAACAACAATGTAGGCTGAACTATAGCAGAGAGTAAAAAGCGGCAACATGTCATGGGAGGAAGCAGTCGCCTTGGGAGATGCCCAAACGTAGGTTATTTCCTAAGAAAAGGGAGGGATGGGTCCGAGGATAGTTCCTCCTGAATGGTTGCTTAGTGCACTAAATTTGGGAGTTATTTGTAATACCTCAGTAATAATCACAGCAGCAACTGCTGCTTTTATTAGTAATGATTTAAGAAAAGTAGATCCCTCAGTCAGCCCTACTCTTTAGGTGAGTTACTCACACACCAACCTCAGAGAACCAAACAAGAGAGGTAAGTCTGAAAGATCCCGTCTGTGAAAAAAACTTATGGCATTTAAGTGATATACACACACGGCATCACCCTTACCACAGACACCATATTCACATCACACAACACACATAAAGAAACACAGGTATGTACAATGCATACATGTACATGTACACATCTCCAAGCCAAACATAGGTGGAAAAATTTCATAAAGGGATGAGAGCGTATAATAGGTATTGTGAGATAAGAAAAAATTTTCAGAAAAGGGGAACTGAGGAGAGGGGAGTGGGAAAGAAAGACAAAACAATGATTAGAAAAGAATAAAATAGAAACAAAGCTTTAAGTAGGGGACGAAGGGGTGAACAGAGAAGAGGGGATTAAAAAAAAGAAGAACCAGGATATATCACATATGGGTACAAACTCCTTACATTGAATGGGATCATTATGTATCTCTAAATTGCAGCAATAAACAAAAAATTTTTAAAGAACATTTAAAAATGAAAGAAAACAGTAGACTTTTCAATAGAGCAGTAGCAAAATGCAGCATGTTGCCTATATTTCTGTTATTTCCAGTAAATACTACCTATCAGTCAATGAGTGAATGGAGTTAGTTTTGCAAATTATTTTAAGTTGTGTAAACTCAGTGAGGAATCCTTTCTTAGAGTCTGTAAAAGGCAATTTGCATAGAGAAATGCATTTTTCAGGTTTATGTGATATTTACTTTTTCTTAATTTATACATTCAAATATATTTTTCATATTTTAAAATATACTTTAATTCATTTTGAAATTTTAGAGATATTTATGCTCTTTTATCTTGGCATTCTGTAATGTGTGAATTTATGTCAGCATACATGTGTTTGCCTCACCCACAATAGCATTCACTAGATGCCTGAAACTCAGTGTCAGTAACGGACTACTTTAGCCGAGGTTTAGTTGCAAAAAGTTGGAATTATCATTTTGCATGTCCAAGAGCATGTGCTAATAATAATTCTGTAGTTTTAATAGTTTAATGTGACAAAACAATCATCCAAAGGCACAATTCAACATGTCTATATTATTATCTATTTTTGTATAATCACTTAGAAAAACATGACAGTTAGAATTACTGAGGGAAGTTGTGATAACCAGAATAATAATTCTTTGACATTATGCATTTTGGCATTGGTTTTGATACATGCACCTGCCAACAATTGCTTTTCAGCTTAGAGAAAAACTTTACTCTAATTACGTGATCTATAGTTTAGAGAGGGCTCTTTGCCATCCCTTCACACAGAGCCTATCAGAGCAAAATGTTCTCAGACTCATAGGCATGGGTCCATAAATGCATATTTGGATATATTACTTGGGTTGGCAGTTTTCACATTATCACACGGGGCGGGTGATCAAGAAAGACTTACTAAACTGCTTACGATACTTACATTTTTCCCAGTGCTTTCCTCTCCTGCTCACTCTACTCATTCCAGTACACTAAAGGGGAAATTAGACGAATTCAGAGCAACTCAGTTTGTGAAACCTTTGTCTTGGTTTTTGGGATTTACATTATTCACAGTCATAGCATCCTTCTGCGTGTGATATGCAGCAAGTGATCTTTCCCTTAAGAGACAATTCCTCCTCCAGGTAGGAGGGACACACACAACTATCTTCATTCTAACAAGTAATGCGATCACTTTGGGGATGCTAGTCAAGGTGCGATCATGGAAGTAGTGTGACGGTAGCTTCCCTTCCCATACATGTGCCCTTTCTTTTTTATTTTTTCTTTTCTTTTTTATTTTAATGATAAAGGTATGAAAACATATTAACAAACAGACATAAAGAAAACAACACCCAAACAATAGAAACAATACAGAATTTCAGACAAGGTGATAGGAAATTAACAATAGTTGCTGTATTACATAGTTATCTTCAAATTGGTTACTCAGTTAAACAAATGAATGGATGTAAGTTTCCAAACAATTAAACATTAACTGTTCCTTTCGGTAAAGCAATAGAAGTCAGTAGTACAACTCTCTTAGCTATGCTGTACATACCTTTTCCCTTTCTTTTTCTCTTTTCCCTCATCCCAGTTGTTCTTTCCTTTTGAGCAGTTTCTTTCCCTTTCACATTATCTACTATACCTTTCAGATTTTATTTACTTTTTCAGGTTCTTACAGCAGTGAGACAATATGGTATTTACACATGCAGATCTGATTTATTTTGCTTATGAGTATGGTCTCTAGATGCATCCATTTACCTATGAAAGTCTCAACTTTATCTTTCTTTACAGTTGAGTAACATTCCATTTTGCAAAATACCACATCTTTTTTATCCATCCCCTAGTTGATGTGCATTTGGGTTGCTTCCATGATTTAGCTATAATAAATTGCACAGCTATAAACATGGGTGCACATATATTACTGAGGTATGATGTTTTTAGTTCTTCTGGAAAAATACCCAACAAGACAAGAATGCCCATTGTCAACACTCCTATTCAACATAGTTCTGGAAACATTAACCAGAGCAGTTAGGCAAGAGAGAGATATAAAAGGAATAAGGATAGGAAAGAAAGAAGTGAAATTATCATTATTTGCACATGACATGATACTCTACATGGAAGACCCCAAAAACTTCACGAAAAGACACCTAGAATTATTCAATAAATTCAGTAGCATAGCTGTATACAACATCAACACTCAAAAATCAATAGAATTCCTGTACACAAACAATAAACACACTGAGAGAGAGATTAGGAAACCACACCTTTCACAATAGCATCCAAAAGCTGAAATACTTAGGAATTAATCAACAAAAGAAGTAAAAGATCTTTACAGTGAAAACTACAGTACTCTGAAAAAGGATATTGAAGATGATTTCAAAAAATGAAAAGATATTCTTTACTCATGGATTGGAAGAACCAACACTGTGAAAATGGCCATATTTGCAAAATCATTGCACAGATTCATTGCAATCCCAATTAAAATATCATTAGTAGACCTCACAGATCTAGAGAAAACATTCCTAAAATTCGTCTTGAACCAGAAGAGACCCAGAATAGAAAAAGCAATCCTGGGCAACAAAGACAAGTCAGGTACAATTACAATCCCTGACTTGAAATTATACTACAAGGCCACTGTGATAAAATCAACATAGTAGTGGCAAAAAAACGCTAACAGACCTGAGGATCAATGGGACAGACTGAAAGATGCAACCACAACCATAAACACACTCAGCCAACTTATATTTGACAAAGGGGCCAAACAAGTTCACTGGGATAAAGAAGCCTCTTTAATAAATGGTGCTGGAAAAACTGGCTCTCCACAAGTTGAAGACTCTTTCTTTTTTAAAACACTTTGCTGATCACCTGATACTAACTCAGAGGAAACACTCTTAAATAACTTGTTAGACTACACTGACAAGAAAAATATTATTATTATTATTACTATTATTATTATTAGCTAACAAAGGCAGTATCCACCATCTGTAACCACTCTACCCTATAGCATTGCAGGTTTGTAAGGCATCACTAACACCAACCAAGCTGCAGAGAATGCTAGAAAATATACAGAGACTTAGTGTGGTTAAATACTTAATCATTAATTGCTGAAAGTAAACATTGTAGATGTTTTTATTTTGTTTTAGACTAATTCTATTTACACAACAAATGCATAATCAGCTTCAAAAGTCCACGGGCACTTTGCTCGTTCCCCTAATAAATTCTCAAACAAGATCCATCTAAACTCAGTTTTATTAACTCACTCACACTTCAGAAGAATGTCAGGTTCACTGATAGGTGAAAAAATATACAGATAAGAAAAATGCCTTTCTACGTGCAGGAGGAGTCTTGCCTACTAAAATAACAAACTCTTGCCATAAGTACAAAGTGTGCAACTCACTAAACCTGGGAAGAAGCTGCATTGACTTATTTCACAGCTGAACCTCCGGCTTCTCCATTGCACCAGAATAAAGTTCTGGGCTGTAGATGGCACAGAATTCTCGGTACTGTGAAGCCTGCATTCTAGCAAGAACTCAGATTAGAGGAACTGACCCCCATTGGCAATCTGGGTTTGTTTTAAGGTCAACTGTGTTCCCTTTTATCACACAGTTGCCTACTGAATTTCTAAAGGGAATTGTGTAATAGACATCCCGTTTTCTGTCTCTCATCACCATGGTTGCTGGGTAAGGATAGGCAAAATGCATAGCAACAGGAGTAGTTAATGTTTAATGGTTGCAGGTCAGATGAGATGTGAATTTCATTAAATATATCTGGAAATATGTCTAGAAATGTGATGTATTCTCAAAATTAAAAATGGAAGTAACCTAGAGGCTATATTATTAAGTGAACATAAACAGAATCTTATATCTTTATGTCTTGTTCTTATCAATCGAGATATTGCATATTACTCTTTTATAAAGCTCTGTTTCTTGAAATACAAACTGGAATTTTCCTACATTATGGAGCTTTAGATAGTCAAAATTAGCGTGGTAGGACAAACTACAATTTTAGTTTAAGGAAGTCTTCATTCCTGTAATAAATGATACAGAAATAAACCTGTGTGCTGCTACTATATGTGGTGAACTAATTTCTGAAAATTATCTTAATGTTTGAAAAACACAACTCCTATCAATGTATTAAAAGTTATTTTTAGAGATAAATGGGGGACAAGTTAATTGTTCATAGAGCTCTACAGTGGAGCAAATTTAACAGTAATCAGATATAGAACAGGTTGTCCTCATCTAATAATCACACATATTAAATCAAAGGAATATTTTCATCTTTTGAAATTCAAAAGAATTTAATGGTCATATCCATTCTGAACATTTGATTTTAGCAAAATTCTAAAATTTCTTTTCTATACACAAAACTAGTGAATCAGTCAACATTACACACCTAAATTTTAAAAATATTTGAGTAATAATAACTAGTTATGCTGTATAAAATTATGTTGACAGTTAAGTACCATATGTCTTTGTTACTTTTCTCTCATTGCTGAGACAAAATACCTGACACCAAGAAGTAAAGAAGGAAAGGTTTTTCAGCTCAGTTTGTGGAGGTTTCAGTTCATACTCAGCTGCCTCCAAGGCAGGGTGGTGTGGCAGAGGGCAACAGCAAAAGCAACAAGAGCAAAAAGGAGAGGAAGAGCAAGACCAAGCTCCTTTCCATCCCTTATTTGTATGCAGGCTGCCCACCCTAGGGTGGATGTAGCACTCACACCCATAACCCCAGCACTGGACTAGGAGTCAATGAAATACTGTAGAAGCCCACCCCATGACTGCATGAGGATTTGGGAGGACATCTAGACACAAACCATGAAATTCTGCCCCTGGCTCCCAGAAGATTTATGCACATACTTTTATGCAAAATGAATTTTAGTCCATCTCTAAGTGTTGCTGAAAAGTCCAAGTCCCAAGTCTCCACTGAGATATAGGGTAAACTTAGCTGTGCGTCCTTGTACAAATGAAAAGTGAAATGCTTCCAACATTCCATGGCACAAGGTAAACAGTACCATTCCAAAAGGTACAGACAGGAGGACACAAAGCACTGGGACCAAAGCAAGTCCAAATCCAGCAGGGCAAACATTAAGTCCTATATTTCCACTTGCAACATCTGAGGCAATCTGTGGCACATTGTGAGCTCCATGTGGCTCCACCTCTATGGCACTTGGTAGTTGTGGCTCCCATGGCTTCTCTCTAGGCCCACTCTGCTTCCTCCTTGCAGTTTTCCTCAGACAATCCATGTGCCTGACTTCTCCAAACTTCTGGGGTCTCCACTGTACCTTTGGCTTCACCCTCACAGCTTCCCACACTGCCCTCTCAGGGGCACACTGCCTGGCATTCCAGGCCTTCTTCTGAAATCTATGTGAAAGTCTTTTTAACCTCAGAACTGTTGCATTCTGCATGCACCTAAACTAGCACCATGTGGATGATGCCAAGTTCTGCTGCCAGCTGGAGCCATAACCAATTTCTTCTCTCTTGGCTGTAGGGTTTGGGTGCCTGGATCACTGAGCACTCTGAACCTAATTCTGAGGAACAAATTCTCTATGTCGCCACCATTGTGGAACCTGGTGCGGCTACTGCCGCCATTCTGGAACATGGTGCTCTGCCGCTTTCTCCTCAGAGGAAAGTCATTCACTTTTGCAGGTTTGAGGGTGCAAAGGGTGGAGACATGCCGCTTCTTGTGATGCCCTCAGGCCATGTTTTTGTATTTTCCTGTTCCTCCTCAGGAATCAAGATCTCCTCAGTTCTATCTATGCAGTCCACAGCTTTACTAGAGCTTTTTCCCTGGCAAAACCCACAACTTTTTAAATCACCCTTCTGGGCTCTTTGCTCTTGATTTGCAACATATATCTAGCTAAAAGCCCCCAGTAAGAGCCATGCCACCACCTCGACATTCAACTACCTTGAAATTTCTTCTGCCAGTTTAATTAGTCCTCCACCCTTAATCTTAGTCTCAGGCAAAGTCTCTGGACATGAGCAAAATGCAGATAAATTTTTTGCCAGGCCATAGCATACATCCTCTAGAGTCTAACAGCCAATGCAGTTCTTCTTTCCAGCAGAAACCTCCCAAGCCTGGTCTTTGCCAGCAGGATTTCCATCAGCCTTCTTGTCCTCTGAGCACTGACCAGAATCTCCTACACAGAACAGCCGGAGGTATTCCAGCTCTACTCTTTCAGGCGACATCTCCAAAACTTGCCAAACTCTCCCACAAGCCATCTCCAAAGGCTCTGTCACTGCATGGTCAGGTACAGTCACAGCGAGGACCTCACCTCTCTGGTTCCAAATTCTACCTTGGTTACTTTTCTGTCATTGCTGAGACAAAATACCTGATGCCCAGAATTAAGGAAGGAAAAAATTTATTTAGCTCACAGTTTGTGGAGGTTTCAGTCCATACTTAGCTGGCTCCAAGGCAGGGTGGCGTGGCAAAGGAGAACAGTTCATGGCAACGGAAAACAGCAAAAGCAACAAAAATATAAAGGGGAGGAGGAGAAAGAGCAAGCCTATTTCCCTCCCTTATATAGTATGCAGGCTATCCACCCTAGAGCGGGTGTAGCACTGATATCCACAATGCTAGCATTGGACCACAAGTCAGTCAAAAATTCTAGAAGCCTGCCCCATGACTGCATGAGGCTCTGGGGGACATCCAGATACAAGTCATGACACCAAACAATGTAGAAAAATAAGTATTAATAAATATGGAAAACCTATATTAAAATTAAATTTTTCTTTGTAGAAAACAAATTTAAATTTTATTTTGCTTAGTTCATTCATATCAGTATCAGGGGCTGGGGATTTAGCTCAGCAGCAAAAGCGCCTGTCTGGCAAGCGCAAGGTTGTGAGTTCGGTTCCCGGTACCGGAGGAAAAAAAAAAAAAAAAAAAATCATATCAGTATCTCCTGAAATATGTGTTGAGTATTTTGGAGTGTAATTTAAAGAGAACAGATGACTCGGTCTCTCCTGAGAGGTTCAGAACAAATTCAGGCAGGTGAGGACAGATGAAATACTTAGTTGAAGAGAAGCATGTGAAAAAGACAGATCAGCTGATAGAGGATTTGTTAATGTTAAGTAAAATGGATAAGAAAGGAAACCACTTACCTGTGTCGGAGGCTTTCATCAAAACAGCAAGCAAGGCAAAATGAGAAATGCTTACCAAAGTCTACTAAAATTATATCTTTTCTAGATGATACAGTAAGAATATAAAGTAACAAATACAATGCTCTCAGTTTAACAAGGGATACAAAACGTTCATATGCAAGTAAAATGAAGTCAAAAGACATTTTATTTCTTAGAATAAGATCGCATTTCCAGCATGACTCAAGCCAGGGACTCCAGCCTTAGGACAATGACAGCAACGTGCCCTCCCCCCCACTGAGGCCTGCGTGGGGGTCAGGAAGGAGTCTGCACACGGAGAACAGTGTGGGTGGCGCCACCCAAAGGCTGCTGGCCTGGACGTGACAGAAGGGAAAAGCAGGCTGCTGGTCGGTGCTTTGCCGCCTCCGGTCCGCTTTGCCATGGACTTTTCTCTTCCGCAGTGCTCCTCTGCCATGCCACGCTGCCTTGGAGTCAGCCCACTGGGGACTGAAACCTCTACAGACTATTGGCTGAAATAAACCTTTCCTCTTTCAATTTTGGATGTTCAGTATTTTGTCTCAGGAATAAAAAAGTAATTAATATTTTTTTGCACCTCTGCTCACCGCAAGAATCTCTCTATCACTTTTGCTGCCCAAGGTTATCTCTGAGCAAGGAGTTGTACCAGCAGTTTGTGTTTTGCTTTCACCAAGATCTGTGCATTCTGTGATTTTCAAAAAGTGAAGAAATTTGGGGGAGTCTTTGAGAGAAAGGATAAGTTTACAAGTAAAGATCACTTCAGATCTTTACAAACAACTACAGAGAAAGATGATTCTGATGATGTCCTACAGGTTTCTCTTACGAAGTTCAAGAAAATATTCACAGGTTTCATATGTTATAACTTCTTAATAAATCATATAATTATCTACCTCATTTTGCTTTGGTAACCAACTGATTTAAATGAGCTAAAATTAAAAGCTACTTTATTTCTAATACTTAAGTCCTGATTATTTTAATAAGATGCAAATTGCATCTTTATGACTCAAAGTTCATAATCACCTGAGTATTTCTGAGTAAGAATTCACTGTATTAATTATATTAAAATTTATACAATTAATTAAAGCCAGTTCATTGCAATTATAAAATTGCAAAAAATCCATTAGAAAAATGAAGGCATGATTGAAAAGAAGGGCACTTTAGACATTTTTATTTACTAAGTCATTAATATACACAGATTATTTCATAAAATGTCTCTCATGACTTACTAGTATAAGCTTATTTGGATCAATTAATGGTGGAATGACTTAAAAGAAGTGTAACCACAATTAAGAACTAAGCTGCTACTCACAATTGTTTCCAGTTGTTTTACACTCTCGGACAGATCCGCAATGGAGTGAAATTTGCTACTAACATGCCCCAGCAAGGCAGTTACACAGACAAACTGGCCTGAAAGTTACCACAGGTCAATAACTCACTGGGTCACCATCAGAGATGCTGACATCCCTGAAAATTTTCTGGTTAGGCCCTTCGATTTTGTGTTCTTGTGTGTTTCTGTGTGTCAGAAGGGAAGAACCGCAAAGGAGTTAGAGTCTGGGGCAGGAGGAATTACAGGGTATCAGAGGAGAATCTAAGATTGATGAGCAAGCAATTTTACCTAAATATAGTAATTTCTCCACTTAGTTTTTCACTGTCATCCATGGAATTAGATAACCTCAGGTGTAATCATGGAATGTGATAGTTCTTTTTTTTTATTTTAAATAGAAAGAAATAACAACAACAAAGACAAAAACAAAACAAAAGCAATAAAAAGATAGAGCTTCACAACAAGATGACAAGGAATTAACAGTGGTACAATAGATATCATGAAAGGGAAAAACATTGTGCAAAGGGAAGGAACAACTCAGATGAGGGGAAGGAGAAGAGAAAAAAAAAAAGAAGAAAGGGAAAATATATATGTATACACAAGGATGGCTGGGATAATTGTACTGCTGATGTCTACTAGTTTACTGAAAGGAACAGCTAATGCTTAATTATTTGACCAATTTTGCATGCTTATATCTGGTAATCTGAACAACTGATTTGAAGACAACAATATGCAATACAACAACCACTGGTGAATTCCTACCATCTTGTTTAGTGAAGCTCCATATCATTTCTGAAGTTTTCATCCATTTGATATTTGTTGACATTAAGCTCACTTTTCTAACTATGATAAAAGTAAAAGGAGAAAACAGCTCATTGTTGGAGGATATTTGAAAGTTGACTAACATCTTTAATATATGATTGATTTATCAGATAAGGATTGAAAGGCAAACAATCTATGGAAAGATATATAATAAATTTTACTTGAAATAAAATACGGGTTCTGTGTACATAAATATTGAGGAAGGTGATTCAAAGACTTTTGTACCTCCCAGAACCTGCATCAGCACAAGGGATGAATCCGGGATTGCAGAACGCAGACGACTGCTGGAAATGGAGATTCCCGTGGAGCAGTAGCCGCTGCCAGGGCCTCACATGCATTCTGCCTGGTGACAGAGAAAATAGCAGCTCTGCCCAGGGAAAATGGGCCCAGTTTGGGAGGTCTGCAAGAGCTCCGCTCCTAGTGGCTTTTGTGGACAGTCAGGTTCACTGCAGTGCCCTAACTGGTGTTGCCACTTGTCTATTCCTGGTGTGCAACTGGTGAAAAGGAGGTGTTTTCTAGCAAGCTGAGAGGGAGGTCAGGGAGAAGGCTTGAGAGCAGGTAGGGAAAGACAAAATGCACCAACTTAGCATCATCAGACGTGAATGTTGTGTTTGTGGTAGCAAAATTTGAATTTTTCATGTAGTGGAATTAGAAAGTGTGCCTTCTTCCTTGCTTCCAGAATTCTGAGTACGCAAAAAGGCCACACAGTAGGGTATTTCAAATATTTAGTGGTGCCATTAAAACAGCCTAACAGTCTAGGCCCATTTTCTATAGCCATTGTACATTAGATGACAAAAGGTTAGAAAGATTAATTCAGTTCCCCAAATTAACAGACCTGAAAGGTGACGGCCGCCCTCTAGAGCAAAGCATCTCCTGTAAGGGTCCGAGAGTTTCCTAAGTCTGCAACAGAAGCTACTACGAACTGGATGACTTAAGACAACAGACAGGTACTGAGTCAGGGACCCGCAGCCGGAGTCTGAGATCAGGCCGCTGTCAGGCCAGTCTGCTCTAAAGCCTTAGAGGAGGGTATTTCCACGCCTCTTCTGTGTGCTGCTGGCCTCAGCTGTCCCATGGTTTGCAGTAGCATCACTTCAAACTCTGCCTCCTCGCTCCTATGGCGCTATCCTTTTTTTTTGTTTTGTTTTTCTCCGGTACCGGGAACCGAACTCACGACCTTGCGCTTGCCAGGCAGGAGCTTTTTGCCGCTGAGCTAAATCCCCAGCCCCTATGGCACTATCCTTGCACATCTTCACATCATCTTACCTCTGTGCTGTCTGCATCTGCTAGGATCTAGATGTAAAATGTCTCCAAAAGTCTCTGGTGTTCAGAGGTATTTTTGTTTGTTTGTTTTGTTTTGTTTTTGTCTTTTTGAGACTGGGTCTCACTGCGCAGTTCAGGCTGGCCTTGAGCTCACTTTGTAGTCCAGGCTGGTCTCAAACTTGCAATGATCCTCCTGTCTCAGGCCCTCGAGTGCTGGGGTTACAGGCATGCTCCACCACACCCGGCTAGAGGTGGGACTTTGAAAGATGGTTGTATCATGGGGATGCTAATAATCATCTCTAGAATGATCCACTGGTGAGATAATTCTTGATGTTCTGTTAGAATCTGATCAAGTCTAAAGACTTCATTTTGACTTGATCACCTTTCCAAATGAGGTCATGTCTTAGAGTACTCCTGGTTAGCACTCCAACAGATTGCTTTGTGGAGTAGTAATGCAGTCCATTGCAACCTGTGCCACGGCCTCTCCAAGTTCATGTCCTTTCCAAATACAAAACACATTTAACCTCCCCTCAGTGTCCCAAACAACTCATCATCCCAGCCTTAACTCAAAACTCCAAATCTCCTCATGTAACCCATTAAATTATTTACAGATTAAACACAGGATATAATATTTACAGGGACAAAATTTTTCTTCATGTGTGAACTAGGAAAACTACATAACAAATTGTTTACTTCCAAAATGCAATAGTAAAAAAGACTAGGATAGACTCCCTATTATAAGTGGAAAACATCAGGAGAAGAGCGGTCACCGCTTCCAGATGTACTGGAAACTCAGCAGAATGAAGTCCGTTTGTCTTCACAGTTTGTGGATAATCCTGTCCATGTCACTGGGTCCCTTAGGGGCCCGTGCAGGGTGGCAGTACAGCCTATCGGAACACAGCAGGTAATGTTTCTACTGCCCGCCCAGGCCTGTCCTTCTGGGTCTCTGGTAGAGCAGCACCCACCAGCCGCTCACCCACCCCTGGGTAATTCCTCCCTTCTTTGGAAACATAGAATGGATGACAAAATAGCGGCTGTTGTCTTGCTTCCAGAGCCTCAGACATCCTACGGGTTTCTTTATTCAGCCCTGTCTCTGTCTGTTCCAGCGTAAGCTGGAAATGTTTCTTCTGAGATGGCTGAAAGAATCCGGGATTCACAAATGTAGTGCCTTTAGTAAATTATCATCATGTCACTATCGTCATGTTTTTTCCACAAGTACTATTTTGTGTCTTTTGTCAGTCTATATATACAGTTTTTCAAGGTTCAACTTTTAGTTCTTTTTTCTAGCAATCTTTTCTTCACTTTCTTTCCTCTCACACTTGCTTTGAGAAGCCATGACACTCCTTTACCACGTGGCTCACAGATGTCCTGAGGCAAGTATCCAATCTTGTGGTTTAGAAGTTCTATTTTCTAAACAACAGAACAGAAATGCATCACTTTATGGCAAGGGTTGTCCTTCCTCTACTTTCAGTCAAATATTCATTTTCACCTGATCCTTTGCTAAAAATCACTTGTAACATTCATAATTTCTTCCAACAACATCTCCAAAATAACCCAGTCCTTTTCTGATATGAATCACAAAACTCTGTCAACCTAGTCCTCTTTTAATATGAACTACAAAACTCTTAAAGCCTTAAGCCATTACCCGAGCCCAAAGATACTTTTAGAATTTGAAATATATGTTATAGAGGCATTCCTTTCTTAGCATGTATCAGAAGTAACAATCTGCTAGGTTACCATAATAAAACATTGCAAATTTGGAGAACTAAAATGAAAAACTATATTTTCTCATGGGTGAGCACCCTAGAAAGCCAAAATTAGAGTTGATTTGGCCAAGTTCCCTCTGCAGTTTCTAAGGGAAGATCTTTCCTTATGGCCTCTATTTTCTGATAACCCCAGATATTCCTTAGCATGTTCATGGATCCTAATCACATACTCCAACTCACATAGCATTTTTTCCTGTGTGTAAATCTGTCTCTGAATTCCCCATTTGATAAAGACACCAGTCATATTGGATTAGGACACCTCTGAGTGATTTTAATCTAAAACACTGATGTATGTTTTCTAAATTCATGTTCTGGGATATCAAAATTCCAGTAGTTAGGTTAAGACTTCAGTCTTTCTTGAAAATGAAAATTTCAATCCAATATAAGTTATATTGCTAAGTATTACCACATAATCAACTCCAGATCTATAATCTCAAACCTCTACTGGTAAAAATATGTAAGACTGATTATCCTTTTCCTTGTCATAAATGTGCCCCAGCACATAAAAGAATGCTCAAAAAATGATTCAAACACTTCAATTCTCAAATAAAATTGTAAGTTTATATATTATGTAGAGATTTTCAATGGGTCTTTCCTAATTTCCATATATTACCCTTTCAATAAAAATTTAGCATTTAATTATTGACTTGTTTGCAAGCTATCTTAGCAATTTTTGAGCTGTTATTTAATATCAAGAAAAAGACTTAAATGCTTCAAGTCAGAATTGTTTTTGATGATAACCTGATCTAACTGCATAGTAGCAACTAAAAAAAAAAATCACGACTGACTCTCCAAAAATGTGAACTTATGAATAGGTCATATAGTTTTTTAGTAGATAGTATACTGCAAGAAAATGTTACAAATTTTAATTTTAATGGCATATATTTGTTAGTAAAGACCAATATATCAATAACAGAGCAATCGTAGGTTTGTACAACAGTAAGGACTCAACATTCTTGCTAGGAATGGTTAACCTTCTCCTACGAGAAATACTAACATTTGGGATTTGGGTGTTGTGCGTTGGATATGGGTAGAATTCCCCTCACACACAAACATTCATCTTTTACGTGGGCCAGAGATCTTATTTCAGGCTGTGGAACTAAATACCATAGTCATCATATAAGTGATTGTCAATATGTAAGTTTAATTAAATATAATTTAAATTAAAAAGAAATAAAAATTCAGCTTCTGTAATGACTCACCATATTTCAAGTACTCAAAGGACACATGTGGGTAGTGACTAGTGTAATAAGTAACACAAGTGCGGAACATTGCCATTGTCAGAGAATGTTTAATGGAACACTACTTGCCTGGAAAAATAAAGTTAGGTCAGGATTAGCCCTAGGTCCTTTCCACAAAGATTCAAATCCTTGAAAATGTGTTTGGGGAGTACGTGTTCCTCTGGCCCTTGTGAAGTGCCAGGAAAGTAAATAAAGGTGGCTAAAATCAAGCTTCTTCTAACAAATGGGAGATTTCTACATTAAATCAGGCTTTGAGTAGAATATAGGTCTTCCTACTACTGATGCTAAACATATTGGGGTTCTTTCACACCTAGATTTTGAGGGAAATTATTGACAAAGTGGTTTTATGATAACTGAGGATATACATGTGACTTGCACAGAGACTTTTTTAACAGTAAGAGCTGTAACTCATCCACAATTCCTAAGAATATGAATGATAACTTAGTAGATGAGAACCTCACCAGTGTATTATACACAAAGCCAGAAGGATACCTAGAGGCGGCACCTAGCAATGGGAGTACTGAAAGAACTAGAGAGTAGTCATTTCTTTTGGTCAGTATTTATAGAAAAGCTAGGGACCTTAGCATTTAGAGTAACAAATAGAGCAATATCTATAAAGTTACTCCATGCATTTAAATGGACCAGAAAGAACATGTAATTTCTTTCTTTTTAGATCCTACCTAATTAGACCTCAGCTAATTATGGTGTTGGTTCATATAATAATATAGCAGTTAAAAGCAGTTACACATTCTCTAAATGATATATAGAATGGTACATATATTTATTATTTATGAATTGTTAGGAAAACTAATTGACTAAGATTAATAGGCTGAGATGCACACATCCACATTTGCTAAATGTTCTTATAAATTGATATCTGTAGATAAGGTTACCAGTCCTCTCTATTTCTACTGTTGAATCATGTGGAAAAACAGATGATGAATTATTAACATTGAAATTGTAAGTTAGAATACTGGAAACAAATGTAAGTCAGTATTTATTAAGATAAGGGAACGACCACAAAAACCTTCAAAACTTCAGGACTTAACAAAGAGGGGACATGAAAAGTGCTCATGGCTGTGGGGTTGTTACATTTAATCTGTGTGAAGTCCCACTATGCTTGGCGCGTGGCTTCCAATTCATCCCTGGACACATTAATGCCACCAGTGTGCTTGAGCACGACAGGTGATGTACGTAAATATATTCTTCTGCTCCGCAGAACAGTGTGGGAGTCTGGTTCCCATAGTAATTCCAGATGGAAGAAAATATTCCTGCATATATACAACTGTCAAAGAACAGTACTTCAAATTAGAAAAAAATCTGAAGATAGAAAGGGACTTCTGTTTTGATTTAGCGAATTTTCTTGAGGCATGTATTTCTTATTTCATTTATTTTTCAGTACATGTTTGTAGTATATAATGATTACTATTATTGTGGGGAGGTTATACACATGTACATAATATACCTTACTTCTTTTTTCACCCTTTTCACTCTGATCTTTCTTTCTCTGCTCCTTCCAACTCTTGTTCCCAGAAAAAGGACTGTTTTAAGACTCGAAATTTCCCAGAAAACAATAAAGAACATTTACAAATTCAACTATGTAAAAATCTAAAACATTTCCATAAAGAAAAATACTTTAGGAAAAGTCAGATATAGATGATGATTTGAGATGAATAATTTTTAACTAACCACTAGAGCAACAATCTGAATGATTTGCCAAATTGTAAGTTAGAGGAAAAGAAAACTTTATATGTCAAGTGTTAGTTCAGTTTATATTATTTAAATACTCAAGCATATACCATGGAGATTTTGACCTCTGTTTTTGCCTTGAGTCTCATAATTATCAGGGACAGCAAGGAAAATATTGATAAATTTGACCTTTTGGAATGTTCAGGAGAAAACATTGAATTCAAGTAAAAGTAAAAGCATTCATATGAAAGCAATGTAAATTATACTCAAATGTATATAAAGCACTACCAGAACATAAATTTTTCCACAAATACAGATTGAAATTGCCTTAATAAATAAATTTTAATTACAACTGGTATATTACTTATGATTAAAAAAATATTTCAAATGACTTATGCTTTCACAGAATAAGTTAAAATAATTATTTAATTGTTTTGAGGAATCATTTGTAAAGTGATGGTTTTAAGGACTCATTTAAAGAAAACATGGAATTAAATACAAAACAAGCCCTCAGCCCACACTTACTTGCATGATATTGAAGGGATTTTCATGATGAATCCCATGGTATTCCCACCTCTGCAGCAACAAAAGTGAAGAGGTCAGCCAGTGTCTTTATAGCTTGACAAAAATATATAACATTCCCATTTGAAAATATATTTTAAGAGTAGACATAATTTATTTTGTCTCTCTTTCTCTCTGTCTCTCTGTCTTTCTGTCTGTCTGTCTCTCTCTCTCTCTTCTGTCCCTTTCTCACATAGTTCATACGTGTCAATATTTCCTGTTAAGTAGGAACTCATGTGCTTCTAACCAGTAGGTAGCAGAAAAATTTGGGAGAAAAATGATATCATTTATTGCTGAAATTTTTTTCCTCCACCATCCAAAGCTTGCAAAAATATAATCTTTCAATTTATCTGTATGTTGTCTAAACTTTATTATTCTGAAAACTAAGATACAAAATTAAATTTAAATTAAATAATATTAATCTACAAGTTGCACTTTAACTTTTAGTTCATTTGTGATATAAAGATGGATTATAGAGCCAGCTGTGGTAGTGCACGCCTGTAATCCCAGGGAAGCTGAGATAGGAGGATTGCTGCAAATTCGAGGCCAGCCTGGACTACAGAATTAGTTCAAGGCCACCCTGAACTTCATCGTACTCTCTCTTAAGTGTGAGAAACTGGACAAGTAAAGAAGACCCAAAATGTACAGCAGATATTGTGAATTGGGATAGAACTGCTGAAAATACAAGACAAATTATGATGGGGAAAGAGGAAAGGAAAGAAGGAAAAAGAAGAATATTTATGCACACAACAGTTAAGATAGTTATATAGCTAACTTCTCTTACTTTATGTAAAAGAAAGTTTTGTGCTGATATTGTTTAGATGTTATTTCATGCCTATATCTTGTACTCTAACCACTATGAAAACAACAATACACAATGTATTAATTATTTTATCTGTTTTGAAACTTTTTATTGTTATTTTTACTTTTTTATCTTTAAAATAAGACAAAAATTCAAAAATAAAATAAAATAAATAAATGATCTAAATTTTAAGACAGAAAGACTAACCCTACTGGAAGAGAAAGAAGAAAGAAATCTTGAAGACACAGTGGTAGGCAGAGAGTTCATGAACACAAACCAAGCTGCACGGGGACACGTACAAAGAATCAACAACAGGGACCTCATCTTTTTAGAAAGCTTTTGCACATCGAAAGAAATCACCAACAGAGTGAAAAGAAAGCCCACAAATCAGGAAAAAATTTTTTAGCCAACTCTCTCTCAGACAAATGACTTCTATTTAAAACATATAAAGAATTTTAAAAATCAGACCCCCCAAAATTCAAAGATCCAATCCAAACCTGGGCATCTGAGATGACTATATGAATCTCTGATAAAGAAATACAAATAGCAAATAAATATATGGAAAAATGTTCAACATCATTGGTCATCTGAGAAATGCAAATTAGAGCAAGACTGAGATCCCACCTCACCCCAGAAAGAATGGCCATCACTAAGAAATCAACCAATAACAAATGCTGGCAAGGCTGTGGGGAGAAAGGAACACTTCTCCACTGCTGGTGGGAGTGTAGACTGGTGCAACCACTGTGGAAATCAGGTGGAGATTCCTCAAAAAACTGGGATTGGAGGTTATATATATAAATATACAAGATAGCTAAGATAATTGTACTACTAATTTCTATCAGTTCATTGAAATGAACAGTTAGTGCTTATATTGTTTGATCAACCTTACATGCCTATATCTGGTAATCTGAGCAGCTACTTTGAAGATAACAATGTGCACTATAATAATCATTGTTAATTTTCTATCATCTTATTTTACAATTCTGTATCACTTGTACTGTTTTTCATTTTTGTCTTTAAAATGAAAAAAATAAAATGGGTATATACTCAAAAAATAGATAAAAAGGGGGATAAAATCACTTGAATAATTTTATAATATACATAATTAGGGTGTAATTTCACAAATATCAGGATGAAAGGGAAAACAATTTTTAAAAATCTTCCAAAGATAAAAATTTGAACTTGTAACAAGTATATATCAAGTTTATATTTTTTCTATTAAGACCTTTTATCTGAATTCTATAATATGCTAAATCCTGAAAATAAAAATCTTTTAAAACTTGATACCTGTTTGTCATTTAACAAATTTAGTGAGAAACCTACAATGAATGTTTGATTTCTGAGCAAATACTCTGTGAGAATTAGAGAGAAGAGATCTCTGCTGACATTCTGTAATCTTTATGTTTATCTAAACATTCTGAAGCAAAAGTTCTTTACCAACACACAATGCTCTCTGATATTTTGAAGATTTATATAAAGTTACACAACTTGATGTGGCTTCTATCTAAAGTCTAAAATGATTTTAAAATATATACCAGCATTACTTTCGCTGTGATAATTCTTTCTTTTCTAGTTTAATCCTTTGTAGTCGTTGTTGTTTTATCTGCTATTAAACTCCTGGGAAAACAAATCCTTAATTTTACCAATTTCTGGAAACTCTTCATTCCGAATTCACTTCTTGGCATTTTTAATCGAGTCAAAATTGACATTATACAGTGCACTAAAAATTTCTGGTAAATCCTGTTACTGAGAAAAATGTTTAAAGTTAATATAGTGTATTCCAGACATTTCAAAACAGAGCTTTTACAAACATATCCTGTAGACATAGTTTGATAGAAAAGGAAAAATAAGATCATTTTAGTTTCTTACAGAGTATCAAAGTGAATTGGGGCTGGATAAGTATAAAGCACCCTTGGGCTCACTAGATAGGTTAGAAAAGAAACAGGGAAAAATGAAACTTGCCTGTCTCTCAGAACCAGCTGAGCCTGTCCCAGCTGCTGTTAACTGCTAAATTTAACAAAAGACATGAAATGCTAAATGAGTAAAGTATTGATCAGCAGCTTCCAGAGAGGATGCTTAATGATGCTACACAGAGAGTACCGGAAAAATCCATGTTTATGTCCATTTAGGGAAGTCATTTAAAGACTGACTCCAATTGGAAAGTAATACTGTAATAACAAGGGAGAAAATATCAAATTCCCAATAATCTAGACTAGGCAGACATCAAGAGAGCAAAATGTTAATCACTGAGTTAGCGCACTAGAAAAAATAATATATGCTTGAAAAAGGTAGAATATTGCTATTGTATGCCCACTGCAATTCGGAAGAAAGGCGTCACACTTCTGACTGAGACAGGAAGCAAAGGAGAGACCCAGATTTGAGTGCAAGGTTCAGTAAACTACCAGTCAAAGCTTGGCTGAAATGCAACAAACATGGCAATGGGTGGCTCATAATAAATGTTCCAAAAGTAAAACTACTTTGGTGCCAATTACCTAGAACAGCTAAGCGAATAGGCCAGGGACTACAAAAAGGCATGGAGAATTTTAAGAACACGTGAGTGAGGCGGGATAAAGACAAGTCATCAGCATTATCTAGAATTCCACACGTTCCCTCAAACTTGCCCTTTGAGAATCAAATCCCTGGAGTTCCACTCTAACATTTATGTTACCACGCGTATCAGCAAAATGCTAAAAGCACACTACAAATTCCGGCACTACATTGTTCCGAAACTGCTTCTCATAAGGGTGACTGACTCCAGGTAGAATGCTCATGCTGCTGCTGTATGAGGTGGAGTTCTCCAGGGGAATAAAACCAATAGAAAATATATTTATGCAGAGAGAGTTACGAGGCGGGCTTATGGAAGCAGAGGCAGGAGAAGCTACAGTGACTGTGTGTGTTGAAAGCCTGAAGATCCTGTAGCTCCTGAGCTTTAAAGCACAGAAGCTGCAGAGCAGGAGGGACCAAGCCTGAGGCCCTGAGATCAGGGCCGGAAGCTCGCCGGAGAGTTCCCGGTCCAGGTCTGCGTTGGAAAACGAGAAACAGGACCCGCGCACCGATTTTCGAAGGAGACTGCAGGAAGAACGCAGCTGCTCAGGAGGACTGGGGCTCTTCAAAGCAGGCACAAGCCCTGCTTTCCCTTTGCCGTTCCTGCAGGCTCAGCTCTGTTGGCTGACGCGCCCAAAACTCCAGCGGACTTTGTTGTGCAGGATGCTGCCTGCATCTCAGTCATCCACACGGACGCCCAGAACTGCTCTCTGCTAATCTGCTGGGTGGCTCTTACTCAAGACAGGTTGGCACATCACAGCAGACAGGGTCGTCACGGGGACAGAAGGACAAGCACCGGGGCTGGGGGTCTAGCTCAGCGGCACAGCGCCTGCCTGGCAAGGGCAAGGTCATGAGTTCGATTCCCGGTACCTGAAAAAAAAACAAAAAGAAAAGAAATACAATCACCATACAAGGAAAAGACCCTGTTGAAGTTAGAATTTATTAAAACTCTCTACGTAGCACAATTATCATTTCCATAATTATTGGAAATTGTTTCTAAACTGTTGGTAACAGGGATAAACACCCATGAAAAAATGAAGTAATATTCATGGTAAAAATTTATCTACTCAATGCATTCCAAATAATTTCAACATTTGAAAAAATTTAAAATTATGCCAATTACTATGGTATAGATCCAAAAAATGAAATTATGATTTGGAGTTATGTTTAAAGGAAACTTTTATATGTACAGATACCACTAGGATGAAAAACTTTATTTATTTATTTATTTATTTATTTTCAGGACAGGGTCTCGCTATGCAGTTCAGGCTGGCCTTGAGCTCACTTTGTAGCCCAGGCTGGCCTCAAACTCACAACGATCCTCCTGCCTCAGCCTCCTGAAGGCTGGGATTACAGGTGTGCACCACCATGCCCAGTTAAAAACCTTTATTTTTAAAGTACAGATAGAGGAAGATGCGTCTAGGTGCTGAAGGTGCCAGAAAGCAGGATCTTCCCCACAGCCTCCCGCAACCGGCCCTGCAATAACTACCTTGGTTTCAGCTCCAGAAGTCCCATTCTGACCTGCAGAATTATGAAAGAATAAATTTATGTTGTTTAAAAAAAAGTAAGAAAAAAGACTTCTGAGTTAAAGAAAAACATTTATATTTGGTAGTGCATAATCAGGTTGAAGATGCACCGATGAAATTCCAGTAACAGCAGTTTGTTACACTTAAATTACCCCTTTTGTCTTGCATCACTCAATTAATGATCA
Organism: Chinchilla lanigera; assembly: GCF_000276665.1. Lineage (NCBI taxonomy): Eukaryota > Metazoa > Chordata > Mammalia > Rodentia > Chinchillidae > Chinchilla > Chinchilla lanigera. Next base: position 29,164,850 of record NW_004955421.1, read on the forward strand.
AGTATAGAATTGAATTTCATAGACCAACAAGTCAAACTTTCTTTCAGTACCTAAATTTTTTCACGTAATGTAATGAAATGTGTGTCAGTTTGTTATAATGAACTGTTTTGTAGTTAGTGCTAAAATAAGATGTGATATTTTAAAGTGCACTTCTATTAGCAAGAGAGTTGCAACGCTATCACTAACACATGGTGATGTGTTTTGTATTTTGGTTTTGTTTTGACAATGGTTTGAAACATTTCAGGAGAAGTGTTTATTGAAGAAACTACTACATATGGCTTCATTTTATAAAAAAATATGGTCTCTACCTGATATGTCTGTGATGTAATTACCAGGTTAAAAGTATAAAAATTAATTAGACTATTTAAAATTGTTTCTGAAATTCGTTAAGAAATAGATTAGATGGATAAACCTTGGTGTACCCATTACCTGAGAGGAAGAATCATCACATGTGCTCTGTATTTCTAATGTTTCAAGTTTCTGCTAAGAAAAACTGCTAGCACATACCACTAATTACTTAGAGCACTCAGTTTTTTCCGAGCCATTGCATACATATATTTTCTTTGCTAGCACTATCAGGGCTGCACAGACCTGTGCTGGACATGACCCATTCACTCTCTTCTGACCTCTAGAACGAGAACAATATTCAGGTAAAGCCCACATCCCTGTTATGTAACAAGCTCTCTTCTGCAAGATAATGCCTGAAAGAAAGGACAGCCATCACTCTGAGGAGAGACATAGACAACCTGAGAGGTGACTGTGGAAAAGACCTGCACTGCTATGGCATACGAGCCCTGTGCTTCTGAAATCAGGCCAGGCCCCGTCTGTGACAGGAGCAGGACTAGCACCTTGTACCTAAATGCAGACTTTGTGAAGACGTGAGCAAATTACAGCAGAAGGCTCCCCGTGTGCTCCTTACCCTTTATCTCCAGGCATGCTTTTTGAAAATACACCTTTTCTGTTTATTGCAGTAAATGTTTATCCCAACCCATTGTTTCATTATACTCCTCATTCTCTTCTCTATAGCCTTGGAAGATCTACTGCAGATTTTATAGTGAATTGATCTTTTTTCTCAGTGCATTTGGACACATTACATCTGGAACTCTAAGCTCAGTTCAATCCAAACTGAAAATACTCACGTGAATGTATGTGTGTGTGTATTCTGTGAAAATCATGTGTGTAATGTCTGTCTTTTGACTTAGTGTGTAAACATCTTTAAGTCCAATCTGCTGAGCTATTACTTTAAAAGTGGGTCACATTTTGTATATGGTCAATAAACATTTGATGAATACGTTAATTATCACAATTTCTCTTGAAGCTTTTTCTGAACTCAAAGTTGAGCTCATCTTTGTGACAGTTTTAATAGCTTGACCATGAGATACTGTCCCCTCAAGGTGTTAACAATGTATTTAAGAAGATGATTATAATACATGACAAAAATGTGACTATAAGACAGCATGTAATTGAGTGCTAAATTGTGTGGAACACTGTCTACCTACTGTCACAGTTGCAGAGACAAATTAGAGAGAACTGACACAGTTAGGAAAGACAGTGTATAGGAGCAAGTGAGCGGTGTCTCTAGAAAGAGAGTTTGGATGGATGCTGTCAAGGGTAGACGATAGTTTGATCCCAGGAATGGAAGACAAAAAACAAACTCAGTTTTCCAACCAAGTGGCAAGGGAATATTCTGCTACAAGTGTTTGTTGTGCCCCCAAAGGGAAATGAAACATAAGTCAAGGGGACTGAAAATAACTCGTGCACCTCTAAGTGATTGTTATCTCATTTCCTTCTCCCGAAACCATGAGAGTTACAAACCATTATTACCCCATTTTAAGAACAGTAATGAAGGCATTGTGAGTGAAACTGTCCAAGATCACTCAGACGGTAGACTGCAGAGGTGAGAGTTGAGCCCACAAAAGTGCAGAAGATATGTAAAGAAGAAGCTGAGATAGAATCAAAGCAAAGGCACAGACTGAAGGGTCAGGGTGGTGAATTCTAACTGAGCCTTACTAGAGGCTTTGGTATCTCGCAGAGCTTTGTAGCACAGTAGGAAATTTTTTGGATTAATGATCCCAAACAGAGAAGAAATAATTTAAAATTCTCATATAAAATACAAGATACCAAAAATATAACTCCATGTAGTATACATTATCATCAAATTTCACTAACATTATTATGTTAAATATAAGACAGAATGTAACAAGTCTATGTAATATTGTATATGCATTATATAATTATAATGATTTCGCCAATATAATACACTATATAGTTATCTATGCATCATGTCATACAAAATGTATATAATTTTAATATATATTAGCATATAATTTTAATACATGATGTAATATCCAGCAAGTCTGTTATAAATTTTATTAGACCCCAAATACTCAACATTCATGCTCATTTACTGCATTATTAAAAAGTAATTTGACTTTGAGAAGGAAATGTGAAACTTCAGAATTGCAAATCTAATAGCCAGGCAAAGGAATTTCGAACAGTGAATGACACAAAGGTAAATGGGATCTCCCTAGAACATCTGACGGGCCAGTAACTAACAAGTGTCCTGAGAGTTAATTGTTAGTAGATGACTGCTTCACCCTTCTGAACAGTACTGTGGTCAGAAGGAGGCAGTGTTTCTGAGAATGTCTGGAGGCTGCGATCTTCTCCTTCCCAATCCTGGGGCTACAAGCAGAGGTGTGGGAGCCCAGGCCCCTACTGCAAGTGACAAGAACTCCACAGTGCCTTCCTGGTCCAGGGCATCATGTGCTCCTACTGAGTCTTCTACTCCCTCTGTCTCAGCCTGCCTCTGGCCTCCGCAAGGTTATCTGAGTGTCAAACTCTCCCTCCCTGCTTTTGCTTCTAGGAAATCCCGAGTAAGGCAAAAATCACTTAGAGAAATTAAATGAACATGCGGAATACTGGCACAACACACTACATTCCAAACACGCTACACACCAAAATGCCAATGAATGAATAAAAGAGAAAGGGTCACCAGGGATTTCTAAGGCCATAATGGGTGTCGTAATGTATAAAGGGCTAATACAAGTGGTAAACCATTTAAAAGGTCTCCAGATAACAAGATAAAATATAAGTGCACTATCACAGTGAGAGAACTGCTGGTTTCTTGCCCTTAGTCACCCTTTCCCCAGATTTTGTCACACCCTGTGATGTCTCTTACAGCCTAGAGGACACATTTTAGACTCTAAGACAAATTAATATTTTTCCTAAATGCAGGTGGACATATTCTATTTGGAACTCTAACCCCAATTCAAACCAAAATAAAAATATTTAAGTGTAGCTGGAGTGATGGCACATTTCTTTAATCCCAGCACTCTGGGAGGCTTAGGCAGAAGGACTGCAAATGCAAGCCTAGCCTGGGCAACTTAGTGTCTTACTGAGGCCCTGTCTCAAAATGAAAAGAAAATAAAAAATGGGCTGGGGAAGTAGCTCAGTGCAAAGGCCCTGAGTTCAGTCTCTTGTAATGGAGGCAGGGGGAGAGGAAGAGGAAGAGGAAGAAGAAGAAGAAGAAGAAAAGAAAAAGAAGAAGAAGGAGGAGGAGGAGGAGGAGAAGGAGAAGGAGGAGAGGGAGGAAAGAGAGGAGGA
>NW_004955421.1:29168563-29192974 GCF_000276665.1 Chinchilla lanigera
GGAGGAGGAGGAGAAGGAGGAGAAGGAAGAGAAGGAGGAAGAGAAGGAGGAGAAGGAGGAAAAGGAGGAGAAGGAGGAAAAGGAGGAGAAGGAGGAAAAGGAGGAGGAGAAGGAGGAGGAGAAGGAGGAGAAGGAGGAGAGAGAGAAGGAGGAGAAGGAGGAGAAGTAGAAGGAGGAAGAGGAAGGGAAGGAGGAGGAGGAGAGGGAGGAGGAGGAGAAGGAGGAGAAGGAGGAGGAGGAGAGGAATGAGGAGGAGGAGAAGAAGGAGGGGAAAGGAGGGCAGGGGAGAGATAGAGGTGCTGTGTGGACATATGTGTGTACTTCCATGTACATGTGCACATAGATGTGTGCCTAATATCTGTTTACTAAGTTCAGAAAAGTCAAGGGTCATCTTTGCACAGTGATTATCACTTTCAGATGGAAGAATGGAGAAAAGAAAAAGCAGAGAGAGGAGGGAGAAGAAATGAGGGATGAAAGAAGGAATGGAGGTAGGGAAATAGGGAAGAGGGAGAAATGGAAAGAAAGAAATGAAGCCAAATTATTTGGAAGAATAGTCAGAGGCAGTTTGAGAGAAGGGGTTACATATACAGACATTTAAGGAAGAACAGGCGGAATCTTACTATCAAGAATTAGGAGGTAAGATTGCTACAGGGACTGGTGAGGGTGGATAGAGGTTGACAGTTTCAGGTGAGGGTGGATAGAGGTTGACAGTTTCAACTGCGTGCATCGGTTGGTTTTCACCCCCATTGCACAAATCTGAAACATTGGTGGAAATACATGGACAGTAAAGGTCAGGGTTTGAAGAAACAAAGACAACTCACATAAACGTTTGTTGTTTGTTATTTGTTGCTTATTATTTGAAGGAATATAAGTAAAGAAATCCTTTTGCCACTTGAGACATCTGAGGGTCTCTAGACCTAATGATGGATGGAAATATATAGAAGGATATTTGATGCTATTTTTGTTGTATTATTGTATGGTATCTTATGGTTGATACACTGTGTCAACTTGAGGAGTCTAGAGCTTCGGTTAAGTGATTCAGCCCATCTGCATCTACATGGCCTTACCACGCTGGGATGTTGTTCATTGTGTCAATTTGTGAAGTTCAGAAGCTTAACCATTGTGATTCAGCAGGGAGCCAGGGTGCTCACTTTGTCTTCATCCTGAGCCTGTGCAAGAGGAGGGCAAGGAGATAGTGTAGGTGTAAAGGGCCAACCCTCAGGGTGGGTAGGCTGCATACAATAAAAGGGAAATGAGGAAGGACTGATTGCTCCTTCTTGTTCCTCAGAGAAGCTCCCGGCTTTGCCTTCAGCTCCTGGCTTCTGGTGCAGACTGTTCAGCGTCTGCCTGGGGCTCTTCAGCATTCTGGTGTGGACTCATTGGCCTTCGTTGTAGATTCTTCAGCTTCGTCACAGACCCATCAGCCGCCTGACAGGGACTTGCATGGACACCGCATTGAGCTCCAGGCCTTGAACTGGGCTCTTCAGTCTCCAGCATGCAGACATCATCCAACTCTGTGGCTGACCACTGTAAGCCAAACTTGTAATTTCTTGTATATTTGTACATCTTGTATTGCATCTGTTTCTCTAGTAAACCCTGACTGATATAGTTACTGAGCAATGCCAATGGCTTTCAGTACCAGAAACCAGAAATGTAAATACCCTGAGGTATACGGGTATACCACACACAATGAAGATGCATCAATCCAAAATGCCAGTGTTTTATTCCATCTCCAGAAATTTTAAGTGTGTGGAAGATCGCAGGTGAGTCCTCCAGAACAAAATTGCAGGTTCTCAACCAAAACATTCATTATGGAAGGCAGAATAGGAGGTAGAGTTCATTAAAATATTTACAAACTTGAATATTATTTTCTGCTATCATTGGTAGTTCTTACAATAAACTGTTCAAAGTCAGTGAATGGTGAAATGCTTTGTGCCCGTGCACCAGTGACAAGAGGGCTTATTATTTATTCGTTGTCACTTGTTTGATGCTCACTATAGCTTAATGAGGATAAAAACGTCTGCATAGATTTGAAGCCCATGAATCTCATGCAACAGACAGAAGAAGTGATCATGTGTAACATTTTAAATACACCCCTTTGGGTTTAGTTCAGCAGTTCATGGGAACCATTCAAGATGATGTGTGCTAAACACGCAAATCCAAAGTGGAATAGTGACGTGCTTCATTCGTTTCTAAAGATTGCAGGTATTTTTCCACTTTGTACAAACCTATAGCTCATCATGTTTAAACACTGACAAGTCATTTGTCAAGTTATAAATTCTACTGTTCCCCTTCCTGACCCTGAAAACTATTCTCAGCAAATTATGACAAGCCACCTCAAGGGCCTTATTAGAGGAGTCAAATGCGATAATTATTTATCAAAAGTTAGTTTGTAAGAAATATCTAGTGCATAGAAACAGTTCTTCTCTTCACGTTGTTATATTTTCATATTAAAACCTACCCATTAACAATGGAGCAATCTGATAGCAGCATTAATATTAATATAAGATTTGAATCTTTCCACTTGCAGTGTCTGTAGTTTCGAGCTAGTTCCGGTGTTGCACATAACATGACACTTTATTAAGTATTGTGCTGTCATTATAAGACTTGGCTCAAGATTTATCTGGATACCTGCCTTTGCGTGTATTTTGTGTGTGTATGTAGTGTGTGCAATATAAATGTATGTTTACCCCACATATTATCTTTCCTCTACTTAAGTAATGGAGCCAAAATATGACTAAATTCCTATCACTAAGATTAAAAATTGAGTTACTTACTCAGAAAATGTATGTCCTTACCTTTTCACTTTAATGTGATTATGGAAATTTGACTCACAAAAACTCTTGAGTCACACAACACTGCAGTGAAAATTAGGTTTCTTCACACCTCCTCCACGTGATAGTCTGTTAATAGTTTTGTCTACATAAGAGACACTAAAGTGTGCTATGGAGAAAACATTACAATGTATCTTATAAATCAAAATTCTATTTTTTAATATTGGGGATTGAATTTAGAGCATTCACTCCGAGGTATACCCCAAACTCTTTTAAATGTATTTATTTGTTTCTTTACTTATTTAAAGACAGGGTCTTCCTAAGTAACTAAATTATCCAGGTTGGGATCAAACGTGGTGTACATGGCTGCTTCAGCCTCCTGGAGTGCTTGTATTGCAGGCATGTGTGATCATGTTTGGCTTTGTATTTTTCTTAGTTTCTTGTGGTATTATTCATAGTGATCAAATTTAGATATTGACAAGACAGCTAAACTTTAAAACTCTACCTTCCTACTCAAAGCTAAATTCTCTAAATTTAGACAACCTTGAATGGAATACCAATTTATTTTAAAATGTTAAAATAAAATTTCAAAAAAGCATTCATTGTTGTGCACACTCAGAATCTTCTTAGGTTGTCGCTTATGAGCACCTAAAATAATTTACATTTTGGTAAGTAACATGCTGTTTAAAATATGCAGTTCTTTAAGGAGATGGATTGTAATTTTATAATTTTCACCAGGATAGTGTTTTACTGCGTATATTAAAAGAGAAAATAGTAACTAGATTCTTTTCATTTGAGCATTCCTTAGAAACACAGGACACCAGGTGCACGCGTGTAGGGGAGAACAAGGAAGGAAAACCTCACAGATATAAGTAACTGCAGCCTGGCCAGGAACTGAAAACCTTCCCGTTGAGGTGTGGGAAGCGTGCCTGCACCCTCAGATTTATCTTCCAATCTGTGTTAGCAGTGATTTCTGTGCAGCACCATGAAGGCCAAGAAAAATGCACTCCAGGATCGAAAATGCCCAGGAAGGAAAAATATACAGCCCTTTTATGAGGGACTGGGAGTCAAACATATGAACGTGGGGAATCGCATTCTTTATATTTATTGCACCTTTCCCCCAGATTGTCCTCTGTGCCCTTTCAAATGCAAACTGTGGAGAGAATTTAATTGATCTGGTCAGGGGTGCAGGGTGCTGATGAGGAGGGTGCGCCCTAACCAGTGACATACCAGGTTCTCACGTCCATTTATTTTCTAGGGCCGACTATAACCAGCTATAAAGAACTCTCTCCCTCTCCCTGTCAGAAACAGTGCTATGTATGTACTTTGCTCCCTGTCAGCATTAGCCACCTGGAGACATAGTCTCCAATTTCTGTTCAAATTCAATATATCTGGGCCAAGTCACAATGCAAGTAAATTGTACTTTCAAAAAATTATCTAAAATACAAAATAAGACATCTCAAGCAGTTATGGAATAGATCTCATTGGAAAAGAAAATAATGCACCAGAAATGTGCCCTTAAATTTTCAGACATTTACTTGAAAACAGCAATGAGGACATTAATTTGTGGCAAGATTTATTTATAATTTACAGTAGACTGCACTTGCATCTATTCTCATACACTGTACTATTAAAAAGTTAATTATTTAAACCTGTATACCAGCCTGACATGGTAGCACAAGCCTGTAATCCCTGTACCATCTGAGGCTGGGTCAGAAGGATCACACGTTCCAGCCAGCCTGGGCCACTTAGTGAGACCCTATCTCGAAATAAAATAGAAATAAAAAGGGCTAGGGATTCAGGTCAGAGCAAAAGCCCAGGGTTTAATCTCCAGTATAAATAAATAAATAAATAAATAAATAAATAAATAAATAAATAAATAAATAAATGCACTTCACTTGCCTCATACTATCTTTACATCCAGTGTTTCATTTTTCCCCTGAAAACTCACTCCTTTTGCTAACAATACCAGACAGCAAATACTAATCAATTCCAAGAAATCTCTAGTGAGATGTATTTGTATCTATTCAAGTTCTGAATTTTTCAGTGCTTAACCTCTTTCTTGAGAATCTGACCTTGGCTTTCTCAGCAGTGTACCAGTCATAATGCTGCTAACAAGCCTGGATAATCCTTCCCACCTGATCGCTCCCTCTTCGTCTTTTATCTTTTTTTAAGGATGCAGAATAAAAAGAAAGGTTAAACTATACTCCTTGCAAAAGACCAACACAGAACCCTGCTTCTTGCCCACTCAGCATCTTGAAGAAACTTGGATAAGTTCTTTTAAAATTTTAAAACAGGATGATAATAGTGACAGATTCTTAAACATTTTATTTTGGGTAATTTTCTCCTATTGTATCATAAAAATGATATTTCTTAGGATTCCAGACAGTTTTAGATAGAAGATAGCTAGCTACCTAGCTAGAGAGGCATATTTGTATATGTGGGGAAAAGAGGATGATTTTTTGTACAATGCAGAATGATTAAATCAAGCTAATTAACATAGCTATTATGATGCAAGTTATCAGTAGTATTTGAATCCTCCTCACTGACATACAGAAATGCATATATTCTTTCTTTCACTAACCATTACGAAATGAAAGTGGTGCTTAATTGTTATGAATGTGGTAGTAAATATATTACAGATATATGCTATTGGTTCTTGTTTTTAATTTAGCAATGTTTCTTATGTGCTGCTTAACTTAAACAGCTTTGCACATACAGATTAAGCACAGGTAAGAAATAACTGTTATGCCAGTTATGAAATAAATCATTATTTGGTAGAGCTGTTCATTTCCTAATGAACAACTTAATGCATAATATCAAATCTACCTTTCAGAATTTCCTGTAAATCTTTTTTTTAAATAAAGATTTTAAGGTTTTTAGCCCATGTTTAGGAAATCAGTCTCCACAGATGGGGTGGAGATCCATGGCCGGAAGCCCTGCTTTCGCCCACAGGTGAGCGTGCGCGTCCTCCAGGGAGCTCCTCCACCCCAGGGCTGCAGCCTCCACCTCCTGCTACTACTTTGCAAAGGACAAAGGCCTCTTTCTCCAGCCCCCTCAACAAATGCACCCTTGCTTCACAGGGCCCCTAGGTGTCCTCTGACTTTTAGCACGTACTTTTTCATGACCTGTCTTATTTTGCTCTTTAATTTATTTATACTCTGTAACTGGGATGCTCTGGCCTTTACAACTCTGGTCACTAGGACAGACACTGAAGTGGACATAAAGTGGATTCTACTGGTAGGTGCAAATATTGAACATGTCTACATATATCTATCTCTGTCTATTTACCTATCAATAAAGGAAGGTTCAATTCAGCCACTAGCTAGAAAAACTGGCTTTATATGAAATGTTCTACAAATAGCAAACCAGCGTCAGAGTACTTTTCTCTTTTTTGAAGGATATTGATTGATACTTTTTGTCTGTGTAATGAACAGCCTCTAAGTCTGACCCCAGAAATTCCTTTCAGTATTAGAAAAAGTTGAATTTGCCTGAAAAAAAATGAAGAAATGAACACTTTACTAATTGATAATTTTTTGTTAAATTAAATTAATCACTATGTATACACATTATTTTGTGCTTAATATCCACAGTTAAAGAATATTTCTAAATTAAAACCAAAGCATACATATGCAACATATTTAATAGACTTGGACTGCACTTTTCTCTTTCTGTTCCTCTTGTCACCTGTTAAACAGGACAGTGGGTGCTATCTCATGTTGTTTTAGAGAAGGCCTAAAGTAAACACACATTTAAAACCCATACATAGGGGCTGGAGATATAGATCAGTGGCATAAACGCCTGCTTGTCATGCGCAAGGTCATGAGTTCAATCCCCAGTACTGCAAAACCAAGCAAACAAACAAACAAACAAAAAAACATAGCATGCATGGAATTAGGTCCATGCTCTCAGGTTTATTAATGTCACTGTCATTATTGCATGAATGGCATGTCAAGTATTGTAAAAGCTTGACTGATAATAGGCACATGCCACCCAACAGAAAAGTCATTATTTGAAAGCTGCCATTGATTATGCTATATCCTCAATTAGTAAAGGAGGGTCTCAGTATTTATTTAAGGGCTAACCAAAATAAAATATGCCCATCTTGACAGCATAAGATTACAACTTTTTGATGCCTTGTGATACAATATAGATAGAAGTCTATATTCAACACATTCAAAAATCCCAAAATTCAAACTTCAGCACTGTTATATCTCTGTAATGACCTCATTTACTCTGACTCTTTACCATAAATAATTTAACAATCGGAAGATATTCATTCACAAAAATCCAAGAGCTCTGTATAAGGCTGATGAAAAACAAAGTCAGATGATTAAGGAGTTGTGTTGGGCAAATATTGGAGAATTTGCGGAACGAGGGGCAGATATGTCAGCTGATACAGACAGTTCCCTGGAGCTGTAAGGACTGAAGAACAGCCCGAGTGAGCACAAGGACAGTGTGTGGATAGGTACGCACACCAGAGAGTGAGGACCTAACTGTACAGAAGGGTAAGGTCTGCCTAAGATGGTGGACGATAACACTATAAAACAGGTTGTGGCTTTTAAAGAGTTAGCCTCAGGAGGAAAAGGGGAAGGCAGAGGAGGCGAGGGAAAAGGAGGAGAAGAACCAGAACAGGAGGAAAAGGAGGAAGGGGAAGAGGAAAAGCAGGAAGCAAATGAGGAGATGAAGAAATAAAATTATAAGATGTGACAAATAAAAATAATTAAGATACATATGAATACCAATTCCTCAAGATGCTTGTAATTATTATATATTGCAAATACATCTGTATGATAAAAAAGAGAAAGAAATATAATATTGATTAATATGAGAGAGAAATAAAATAGTGAATTGATGAGGGGCACAGCTTCTTTCACCACAGATGAAAAAAGTCACTTGGTCTCTTACAATAGAAATACCAGTGCGGTTTTTTAAAATCAAAATATAACTGTACTGAGATAAAAGAAGGGAAAGTGAATTTGTCCTTGTGAACAACAGGGATATGAAAAATTATTAAAAAGTATAAACAATTGAAAGGTACATTTTGTGTTCAGAGAATCATCAGTTAGTAAAAGTTTTAGGAAGGGGAAGAGATAGTGCAAAATAAAATACATCTAGGAATAAAAATGGTTGCTAAATTTTATGAGACCTTGAGTGCCACTTTATGAGAATGCAGGTGATATAATCAAAGTTCTCTTTCTGCAGCTGTCGATTTATACATTATAAAATACAAACTTTTCCAATGTTGCAGCTTGAATTTTCAAGGAACCTCTTCGTTCTCAACTTTGAGGCAGTTCAGGATGGCAACTGCTTGTTTCACACACCTTTTAAAAATATCTCCCAACTCTCAATCATAAGTAAGCATAACCTACAATCTTTATAGTTAAGCCATTATATTTATCGTCTAGTTGTAACTGATTTTGTCCTCCCCAAGAATTAACTGTCCCTCCATGAAAGAGCATGACCAAAAATTAGTTACTTTATAAATACTCACTCTTCCTTTGTTTATTTAGTTCTTATTTCCAGAGACACATTGGATCTGTAAAATGTAAATTTTATAATAGATTCCAGTTGTTAGGTAGGTATGTAAGCCTATGCAGTTCTCTTCTCAGGAATCCCTACTATAAACTTTCATGTACAAAAAGAGATATACTTTATTCACCTCCATATTTTCTCTAAGGCATGTTATAATTGGGAGACTTTGGTTTTAAGATATGGTACTTTTTTTTGGAGTTTGGAAATTTTATTTTTCAATAAATGCTTTTCCTCCTGGCCTCCCTATATTTGGGAATTTGAACTTTACACTTAAGATATTAGCTTAATGTGCATAAAACAACTAAGTTTCCAGGTGGATTGGAAATGTAGACACTTGGAAGGACAATAAGTTACAGAGTGTAGAAAAAAATGCAAAATGACTCAGGCAAGAGTGGGAAATGGAAAGGAAAGGAAAAATATGAAAGTAGAGAAATGCCACAAATTGTCATCTTTTTCCTTTGTACCTATAACATAACCTAATAACAATGTCGTTTATGCTCATTCATATCAGAAATAATTATTGAAGTGAGTTGTATGTGAGACATTATTTTAAGGAAATGGATGTATACAGGATAGCTAACATAGCTGTACTACTGACTTCTATCGCTTTACTGTAAGGAACAGTTAATGATTACTTATTTGATCAAGCTTGCATGTCTCTATTTGTTTTCCTGAGTAACCACTTTGAAGATATCAATATGTAATACAACAACCATTATTAATTTCCTATCACTTTGTCTGTAACTCTGTTTTGTTTGTATTATTCTTATGCTATTTTATAAATGGATGTCTGTTTGTTAATATATTTTCCTTCTTTTATTTTTAAAATAAGTGAAAAAAAAGAAATGGAGTCAACCAATGAAAACCAAAAAATATGTGGCAAAAGATATGGATAAAGCAAAGACTAAAAATCAAGGGGAATTCCCTATAGAGGGCAAATTTGACATCGCTGAGGATCAGCTAGGACGGGCTTCCAAAGAACAGAGGAGGGAAGGAACAAGGTCCCAGAGTTAACGGGACTTTGGTGATTGGAGGGAAGATCCTGCTCAGCTTTTGAGACCATTTTGGCTTTTGCTGTGAGTGAAATGAAGATTGAACAAGCCATCATCATTTTGCTATGATTGGCATAATTGAGGAATGACTCTTGTAGATGATGAGAAAGAATATTCATTTGAGTACGTTCACCAGTGGCAGTTGTGAGACATACAATATGAAGATAGAACCAACATGGTTTCTTGACAGACTGAGACTATTATTAGCATTAGAGTAAAAAGTACATAGATACACATAGAAGAAGTCACTGAACAAAGTCACTAAGCAGCGGGGAAATGTGAAAATTCAGTAGCAAACATGCTATTATTCTTTGGAGAGCAGTGATTATACCAACATGTTATTCTCAAATTACTCATTCCTCAGATTTAAAAGACCAAGCTATCCAGTATTTGAATGTTTTCACAGGGATATTGGCAGTAACAGCTTTTTCATATTCACACATACCCACACACACAAAATTTAACAGACTGCATAGAGCAGTCATTTCCATTGACATTAGTGTTCTTTCACTGGCTGTTTAAATTGAGCATATTTTGCAAAGTGATTTTCTTAACACTCCAAGTAAGAGTGGTCTCTCAGCTTCATTGTTTAGAGGTGTTATTTTCCCCACTGAACAAGCAAATTCATAAAGTTCTTGCTCTGTAGACATAGAAGATACTGTTTGTCTTTAGGTTGGTTGCCATATGTCCCCGTTTGCTTTGTTTCTCAGTGCTTTCAGTAATATAACTCTGAGCATTTGTCTACTCAGCAATGCTAAGACTTTAACTGCATGTTCTTTGTAAACATTTTTAAATGTCTTGCTCTTCTATACTCCTGGAGTATACAATCAAAAATTGCCAGGGAATTTGTGAGTTAGGTATGGTGCTTTTAAATCTTTTTTATAATATGTCTATCACCAACCGACATCCAGACATTCCATGAAAATATGTGAATCAATTTGCTCTGTGTTCATGTACTTGAATCAGTAATAGTTTCATTACTTTTCTTGAAAATTTTCCTTTATAAATCTACAAAATTAGTATCTTGGTTTCTATCAAGGTCAGTTGCAAAGGTTTCATTCTGAGACCGCCCTCTCAGTACATGAAAAATGTATGGGACACTGCCTAGGCTGATCTAGTCCTTATTAGTCTCCAGTATTTCTCTATATTTCTTTAGTCCCTTGTTCAGTGAAACATGCTAAGAAATGACATGTTAAGAAATGACACTTTTAAACTTTTCTATATAAATGTGTTTTTATCTTTATATGCTGTTCAGCTGGAGGGAGAATTTCTGTTGAAAATAGTTCTTTTGTTTGGTTTTGAGAACTGAGGGGATTAGAGCTACTGTTCTGCATAGCTGCTTCAGAGAAGTCTGATTCTATTCAGATTCCTGACATTTTAAAATTTTACTTTTAGTAGCACCTGTTTGCAGTGCACAATGATCACATTCCTTGTGTGTAGTTTGTACTTGTATACAACAAATCTCAAATCCTTTCTTCATCCCCTTGACCTCCACTCTTCTGGCCTTTCTATGTCTTGACCCCTTTCTCATTTGAGAAAGATCTACTCTCCCTACTTCCCTACTTCTTCTATTTTCTTCTACAATTGTTATTTGAGTATCTCAAATAGAATTTATATGATATTTAAGCTTATGTATCATATTTCACTTCATTATAATTTCAAGGTGCATCAATTTTTCTACAAACAACTCAAGTGTGGCTTTGTAGGACAGGAACACCCTATTATGTGTAAATACCACGTTTTCTTTATCTGTTCCTCTGTTGGTGGACATATAGGACACTTCAAATATGTAGTATTATGAATTGTGATGCTGTAAACATGGGAATGCATGTGTCACTCTAACATGTGTGAGAATCAGTTTGCTCTATGTTCATGTCTCTAACTCCTTTATAGAGGGGGACTAGCTGGGTCAAATGGAATTTCCACTTCTAGTTTTTTGAGGAATCTGCACACTGATTTCCATAGTGGTTGTCCCAGTTTACCTTCTCTTTGAATGGCCAAGTAATTGCCATGTAGCCTGTCATCCCAAATGTGTTAAAACTATGAAATCACTTAAATTTTAGTGAAATATCAGCACATGCTAATGCTTAGAGAAGGGAACATAGTCAGGACTGGGGGAGGACAAATGGCTTCCTCTTCTTTGCTCCATGATGTCTAGGTCCTCAGTCTGGAGGACCGTATGGCTGGGGTGTTTCTGTGGCACTACACCTGTCATCATAAGCGTACCTGGCTCCTCGGCAGAGAAGGTTGAGAGGAGCCTGTGTGCAAGTCTTCCTCCCCGAGTCTAAGCTGCCTCTCGGTGCAGTAACCCTGAGTACTTCTATGTGGAAATTTTAAAATATAGTATTCCAGGAAGTAGAAACACGTTTACTTCACCTTCATATCCTCCTGTGGCAGGTTAAGCAGCATCATTCCAGGCTTTTATCCATTGCTTATAAAGTAAGACACTAAGTGTAGCCTGATTTAAGGGTAGGCTCATTTCCTGATGGAAGACCATGGAGAAATTTTCAGACATAGCAGAAGCTCCTCTGCTCTGAAGTCACATACTCCTTTCCCCTTTCCAACTTGCAAAACACACTTCCTCGCTCCTCAGACTGAACAGTGTCGCTTTAATATCGTTCCACCAGCAACAGCTCCAAGTGTAGAATCTCAGAATCTAGGTGAGATCCAGTTACTGAGAGGGTCTTGGAGTTTGAGTCCCTTTGATCTAAAGACCTATGAAGTAAAAAGACAAGTTACTTCTCATGCATATGTCAAAAGTGTAATGTACGTTAGGACTGTTATAACCTTTATGATTTTTTTAGAAAATGGAGGACAGTGGGAGGCATACGTGGGAGCTGCATTAATTCACAGCAGCTCTGAAATCTGCAGGGATGTGTGCCATTCTATGACTAAGGCTTGATCTTCTCCTGGGAGCTTGATCTCTGTACTGTTGGTTTCACTTTCTAGGCTCCTGCTTTCACTCTGCGTGTCATCCCTGCTTTTGCATAAGAAGAACCTGTTTACACAAGTGAGTAACCCTCTCAGTCTGAGCACTGCAGACTGGGGACCCAAAGGTTCACGGTCACTTTGTTTACTTGTTTTTTGTTTGTCTGTTTCACCGTCTTCATCCATCCTGTAGAAGGTAAGTTGATTTCTTTAAGAAATGTGTGTCAGTGCTTAATTCCTGCCATTTTTCAAAAGTCATACCCACAGGTCTCCCACAGACTGACTTTTTTTACCGTGGGTTTCTAGAAGATCTTTCATGAGGGGCCAGGGATTTAGCTCAGCAGCACAGCGCCTGCCTGGCAAGCTCAAGGTCGTGAGTTCAATTCCTGATACTGGAAGAAAAACAAAAACAAACAAACAAAAAAAGATCTTTCATGAAATAACAATTTGGTTTCTTAGAATCTGGACATTTAACAAAAAGTATCTGTATGGCATTCCTTGAAATCCATAGAATGTCTTAATGACTCTCTGAAATGTACTAATTTCACCTTGTAAGTCCTCCTAAGGTGTCAACAGAAAGTTTGTACCACGATCCTCAAGAACCCACGCTTCACAGTTTACTTCTCTCGATTTAATCTTAACTCGTCTTGGTGCCCACAGTCCTCTGAGTTAAACCTCGCCAGAGAGTAAAACCTGCGGTCACTTGCAGAGGAAGGGGCGTCGCTCACCTGGGCAAGGAGAGGGAGAGAATCTGCAGTTCTAAAATTTTCTGCTGTTGATTTTCCACTGTTCCTGCTGCTTTCAAATTCTTCTCACCTTCATTTTCGGAGGAACCTGGGTCCCTCAATTACTGATGCTTTTAGAGCTGTGCATCATCCCCGGACCCCCGTGAAAGTCCAGTGACCTCCGCATCAGTTTTTGTTCCTCTGAATGTATTGTAATTTGACATTTGGGATTTTCTCTTTCTCCAGTTCCGTTCGTCCTTACAGGTTTTGTATACTTTAAAGCCTTTTCTCTTCAATTCATTTGGATTTAGACAAGTAGATGTGTGAATTGGGCATTTTACATTTCCTTCTTTTACAACTGTCCTTTCTTCTGAGACATCATGCAATCTTTTTTTATGATAATTATGGAGAACCTCAAAAGAATCATTTTAATATATGCAATTAAAGCATAATGGTTATATGATAGTATAGAGTGACATATTTCATTTTTATTCTACCATTACAGAAGACATTTTTATATTTTGGTGAAGATTTTAGTTATCCTTTATTTCTAATGTAACTAGTAAAGTGCAAATTGGGTGGAGTCATCTAATTGTCATATTTATTTTATTATTTTTTCCTCAAGATGTAAAAATTTCCCTTCTTTAGAGGTGACACTTAACATCTGAAATAAAGTGTATATTGGTAGGCACTAAATTTGCATTTTCTTTTTTACTAATCATTATTCTCTGCCAATTTAAAACATTCATACATGGTATCAGTATGAACATTATGTGAATAGTCTACATAAACTATTTTTTAAATATTTTTGCTATAGTCAGATACACATGAGAATTCACATCTTACCACAAAATATACAGTTTAGCTGCATCAGTCACAATGACAATGCTCTGCAGTCTTTATTGCCAGTTTTTTCCAAAGTTTCACAATATTCTCAAGCAGAAGCTCAACAGTACCTAAGCTATAACTCTACTACCTCATCCTTTGAACTCAGTAACGTCTAATCTACTTTTCCTCTCTAAGAATTTCTGTATTCTAAATGTTTTACATAGACTTAATTGCACATAATTTTTATTTTATGTCTTTTTTTACTTTTTATGATTAGTTCCAGTTTCATCTATATTATAGTGTGCCAGAAGTTCAACAGTATTATTAAATAATTAATTATATGTAAATAACACTTTTTCTCATTCATCTGTTTCTGACATATAGCTCCTTCCTACCTTTGGCTCTTCTGAATAGTTCTGCAGAGAACACTGATACACACATATACTATTTCCATCCTCTTTTGAATGGTTTTAGGGGAGTGAAGTTGGTGGGCCACATGGAAATATTGTTCCATTCTCAAGGAATGTCCAAGCTTTACACAGAAACTACACAATTTTTCATTACCACCAGCATTGAAAAGTTACAGATATTTTAATAACATCTCTAAGTTACAAAGGAAAAGGATAATCATGTTTACTGCAAATAATTTTTTATTTGCTCATCCTCAAGCTTTGTTTAAGAATTCTTCTTTGTAGAAGGCAGGTGGAATCAGATAAACTTTAATTATAAAGCAGCAATGAATTTGGGTTTTAATCTTCAGTGCTTCGTCTTTATCATTTTACTCATACTGTGATAAACTTCACCTAATCTGTTGAACATGCTACGGGTGGGCACTTAGTTTAGTTCCAAGTTTCCTTCTCTCAAAATGTAAGTAAGACTTTTACTGTCACTAACAAAAATTATGAATATTATCTTGTCTTTTTCTTCATCGGTTTAGTCGCGGTTGCCCGCCCAACACTTCACTGCTTCTGCTTTGTTGGGCTCCCTGTACCTCCGTCAGAGTCGACAGAGGAGTCGAAAGGAACATCGCGTGTTTTCCACTCGTCGTTACTGAGGTTCACGAGGTGTCTGCACTTTGGCGTCGCGTCTAATTCACCTGTGCGGTGAACACATCCAGCCCTCAGTCTTCCTAACTGCAAAATTTAGAAGGAAGGCAAGAAAACCAGCTTTCTGTAAGTTCATAAAGAATTCATGATGGGTACAGCAGCAGCATGTGTGAAACATATGCTGTTTTTATAATTGTCTCCTCAGACCAAATTCGCTGAAGAGCTGCTTATACATTATGGTATTTCCACATTCACTGTAGAAAAATATCTGCAGCACAAGTGCGTGTTCAACAACTCTGGAACCTTTCCTGTCCGTATTTAGTGCCATAATGTGTAAATAGTAGCAATTTATTGATTTAATTATGTATCCTTTAAGTATTTCTTGTTTAATTTCTCCCACATTTTAAATAATAATCTGTTTTTATACTTGAGAAATTTGAGACACAAAATTTTCATGAATCTCGCAAGCTTATGTGTCTGATGACAAAACATAAACTTGAGGTCATTTACGGTAACTTGAAAGACTCTGTTCATTTCCAATTTATCTTCTCTGAAATTTTAAAGTCATATATAAAAATGACATTGGTTAGAATACAAGAAAACAAACTAATGGTACTTTAAAACCTAGGAGTTTCAAAACCTCCTATAACTATTTGTTTACTTAATCATACTTCCTCAATTTATTACAATTTCAAGGTAAGAAAAAAACTGAAAATAAACACTTACTCTAAAAATACAGTAGATTAGTTGGATGACTGGTAAGTGCCTCATAAGAAGAAAATATCTCATTTTCACAAGATATAACACAAATTTTCCTTCTTTATAAAATAAATTATATTTTATAGAACTTATAAATAATTTATTAATACTAAAATATTAATTACATTGATGATAGTTTATGCTCCAGTTGATATCTATGAGGCTGGAAGTGTTGAGGCAGATTTAGAACCATAAATATTTATATTAGATTTTTATGGAAAGACAGAAAAGCTTATCAATTAATATAAAGATCTGTGTTCAAATCTCTGTTCTTCCTAATTTATAAGCTACTACTAACTGAACTTTTTCTCTTTCATAACCTGTTTCCTCTCATGTAAAATTAGAATAGCGTGTACTACTGTTGTGGACATTAAACACTTTAATAACAGGGATGTAATTGGCGTAAGGCCTGGCCACACACTCACGACTCAGCCACCCTGAGAACTGTGGAGGAACGAGCAGCATATCCTTCCCTCCGTTAGTGGTCTCCTGCTCCATCTGAACAGGCTGGAAAATCCAAATTCATCTCCTGTAGCTACACTTTTGATGCTGTCTAATTAAAATATTTTATTAGAAAAAAATTTGTAAAAAGTAAAAATACTTTAAAATTTTTCAAAATAAATTATACTCAAGCTACACTTGTATTCCAGGAAACTAACAACATATTACAGAGCTAATATTTGTAATCAGGACAGTATTTGGCACAAAGTTAAGTGGTTTTTAGTGTTTGAAAGATAAATTAGTAATACCAAAGAAAATATTATGCATTAAAAGCATCACAGTGACATTCTATTTGTTTTTCCTGAGAAAAACATGGGAATCACAGAACAGGGGAGTAAATGTACCGAGGCAAGGCTCACAGGAGAGACGAGAAGCCCCGCAGGATGAGGACGGATGCGGTGGAGCACAGGGCGGGCAGACGCCGCCAGCACCACTTCCCGTCGTGAGACCCGGAACTGCGTGACTCCCTTATCGTTCGTCTTAGGGAAAATGCCTCTTCTGAGCTTACTTGAAGTTTCAAGAAATAGCGGGAGATAGATAAATGTGAGACAGAAGACAACAATCGGTTAAAATTTGTCAGGAAAACCTAGCACATTAACTGTGACAAAACTAAAACTAATTTAACAGAAATCTATTTATAACTGATATGGGAATATAGGGAAAGAAGAAATATGTGTGTGTGTAAATGGGAGGTAAGATTATAATTGCTTAACTCTTCCTCCACAGTTTGGATTCTGTAGCTACAGTCTAAAAGGTGCCAATCAGTATATGGTGATACACACATACTCTGAGAAATCTAGGAGTACATATCAAAAGCACAAACAAAATTTTCAAATGACTTTGACTATAATGTTCAACATATAGACTGGTAAAACACAGGCATCACATGTGACAGCTTGTATCTCCAATAATATTTTTTCTTTTAAAAGCTATATTATGCTAGTAGTTATGGTACTTATTTTTAAAATGTTTGAAATATACAATATAAATTTATATAGTTTTTAAAGCTGTAAATATTTGTATATTAATATCATTAAATCTCAAAATAGGTGTTTAAATCACTTCATGATAAGCAATTATAACTCTTTTGTCAATGACTTGCTCTGAGTTATCTAGCCGGTAATTAAAGTGAGACATACAGCTAGGACGTAAAATTTCAAATGGTTTACTACTATTAATATGTTAAATTATTGATCAACTCCCCCATCACTGGGGCACGGTGCTGGACTCTTGTCATTAAAAGAAAGAGAGGTTTGGTTTGTTATGTAATGAAATTTAGTCCACAGTCTGCTGGCTGCATGACAGAAGCATGCAATGTTGCAAACATAGTGCCATGAACATGCTTACTTCATGGCAGCCCTGAAAGCAAACAGAGGAACACAGGGCCAAAGAGCAAGGACCAGAGACGATATATAATGTCCAAGCTCACATCTCCATAAACCACCCAGACACACCCAAAAGTAATTTACTAAGCCCTAGGAGAATCCAACCTAAGGAAGATGATACAATGAAACTTAGCGGTCTCACTAAACCACAAAAATGCATTTTTAAAAATAAATCATATACTCAGACAAAGTACCTGACACCCAGAATTAAGGAAAGAAAGGTTTATTTAGTTCACTGTTTGTGGAGGTTTTAGTCCATACTTGGCTGGCTCCAAGGAAAAGTGGCACATGGCAGAGGGCAAGAGTTCATGCGGCAGAAGATAGCAAAAAGTAACAAGAGCAAAATGGAGGCGAGCAGGAGGGCAGCCTCTTCCTCTCCCTTTCATATGCAAACTATCCGCCCCAGGGCGGGTGTAGCACTCACACCCATAATCCCAGCATTGGGCCATGGATCAATCTTAAACTTTAGAAGCCCGCCCCATGACTGTGTGAGGATCTGGGGGACATCCAGACACAAACCCCATGACTGCATGAGGCTTTGGGGGACATCCAGACACAAACCGTGACACTATTTGAAATATTTTCTTTGAATTTTCAGCATCTCTGCATGTAAGAGCAATTGTATGACATGTGACTCACCTCTTGGAATTTATTACTACATCTGTAACTTTAAACTAATATAAAACTGGCCTATCTACCTCCAAGAATACCATGAATATAAAATAAGATCATATATTTTAAGTGCTACAAAAATTAAAAGTGTTATTCTATTATTTTATGTGTTGTGAGATCAGCTTCTGACCTGAAAGGAGACCAAGATTCTGGAGCCATTGTTCATGATTTAATCAAATCAAAGACAATTGTGAGATTTTAGATTCCATTCATTTGCTCATTCATTCAATAGACACTTATGAAATGCTTAACGCTGCAGGTGTGGAATCTCTTTACCAACAGCACTAACGTCTTTCCCAACATCCCTTGAAGCCCTGAAATGAAAACCGGAATCGTCTTTTATTACTTCACTAAATAAACCTAGGAACAGTGAAGCCGGATACTTTGAGAACAGATCTGCAACATGTAAGTGTGCATTTCCTCCACCTCTGTATAGAAGCATCCAGAGCTGAGTGGAACAGGACCTCAGAAAGCAACCCCTCTGCACAAGTGCGTAAAGGCTCTGAGCAGATTCCTACCGCCGCTCCTCCAAAGTGCGCACCCTTCCCGTGCATTTGTGTTCAGACTCTTAGAAAGCGTTTTCCTGTATCTAGATGCGTAATCACTTTCGTAGGTCACTCACATCAGTAGTTGCTCATGCCAGGCTCTGTTGTAAGCATTTTAAGTGCACCCCCCATTCGTCCTCACAGTGATACTCTAGGAAAAATATTCTGCTCTTATAAGCGTTAGGAAATCATGACAGCTAACAGATTATGTGGCAAATCCCAAATCAGCTAGCTGGTAACTTGGGAAGATTAGGTTAAAAAGTAGGTAGTATAGCTCTAGATCCTGTATTTCTTGATTTTCTGCTGGAGAAAGGAGGAATTGTCAAAAAGGAAGAGCTTGAATTGCTTGTGAGTATAGAATGCTTATATCTTTTACATTATTGGACGACAAGCTACCACAAACTCTCAGCTTACATTAATACATTTCTTACACCGGATTTTCTGGCCACTAGAAGTCCTGTGTCACCTGCCTGATTCCTCTGCTCTGGAGTTTCTCATAAATTCAAGAAGGTGTGGACCAGGGATGAGTCTCACATGAAGACTTGACTGAATGGGTCTGTGGACGAGCAATAGGGGATGTCATCAGGCTTCCATCTCCTGAAGGCTGTTAGAATGAGTTGCGATTTCTAGCCAGCACTTGGCCGCAGACCTTCCCCAGTGAGTCAACACAGCAAGAAGGCAATAGAGTTTGCCAGTAACACGGAAATTGTGATTTCATGTATTGCAGTCTCACATATCCTATCACCATTGCCGTATCTGGTTTGTTACAAGCCAGCCCAGGTCTCCCTTTAGGGAATGAAGTTTGGCTTTATTCCTGGTACACTGCCTGAGTACCATGGTGAGGCACTGTTGGGCCCACTTTGCAGTCTGCCTGTCACCAAGCCTCTCATTACATAGATAACACTTCGGGGCATCATAAGTGAAAACTGCAAACTCATGAATAATCCCAAATATTAGAAAAGATCCAATGTCTTCCATTTATTTTAGTTTTAACTTTTCTTTAAGCAATAGTTGAATGGATTATTTCTTCCAGTTTAGTAAACTATAAACTGAAACATTTATGGAAAAGCAGTAAATCTAAGGTAATAGCAGAAGCATGAATTCAGAAATAAGATTGGATAGAACTATATTAGAGTTTGATATTTTTACACGTTAAGTCTAGACATGACAGATGTTTCACTTTGCCATTGTATGTGCATCTCCTCCCCTGCAACATGTCGGTCTGCCTCCCCTCTTGCACCCAGTTTTTATAAGTGGTATCTCCCAGGTACTACCGTGCCTTCGCAATCATTTCAGTTAAACAAAGGCACACATCCTCGTGTCTCTCTACCTTACCAAACTTACTCTTCAGCTCCAAAAGTATAAAATCATGACTTCAGGAGACCAATAGCTCTGCGTATTTTAGGTGATATAATACATTAGCCCTGCGTGACTTTCTTAAATACATACATGGAAACAGTCATATAAAAACTTAGATAACCTTGTTTAAACACTAAAAACTTCAATAGTACAACCACCTTAAAACACATGTGCTAATTTAACTGTGCTCCTAATATTTGGCCAGTGGAAAGAGTTTATGAATTCACTGTGAAGAAGGGAGAGAGGCAGCAGGAGTTTCCAGGGGCTGTGCCGCTCTCCAAGCAAGGTGTGTACTTGTTTTAAAACTAATGACCTTGTAATCTGAAATGAAAAATCACCATCACATAGACTTCCTAAGCTTGAAATAGGCCTGTGGGGGTGGGAATGCTTATAGGTAAACCTGCCCTTCTGGCTTACAAGAGCATGATGTCAAATCCAGTTAAAAGAGAGGTGAGTGCAATTATTTTCTACTTATGATAAGCAAATCTGCTTGTTTTAATCTCATTCATCTGGCTGAGATTAAAGAAAAATGACCCAACAGGCTCTGTTGAATTGATTTCAATGTAAGGATAGCTCTACTTGGTGTAAACCTGCTGGAAAAAGTGCTGCTGTCTTTTAGCCACATGCTTTACACATATGCACACATGCACGCGTGCGCGCACACACACACAAGTAATAAGATATGGAAATGTGTGAAAGGGAAGAGAACGTTTAGAAGATCCCTCAGTTGGGGGAGAGGGCATGTGGCATTTCAAACTGCATTCCATATATTTCAGATGTGTTTCCCACTTCTAGGTAAGTGGTTGGATATTGAATTGCCTGCTAGAGAGCAAATTCACTTTCAGCTTATTTCTCTTTTATTCTGAATTTCTATTTACAAGAAGAGTCAGAGCACCGGAGAGTACTGAAGCATTACTGAGAAACTGCAGTGATGCCTTCCTCATCTCATGGTTTAATACACTGATAAACTGATTATTGAATGCAGTTTCCATGTGTAAGAAGGGCTTGAAAAGTAAGCACATCAAACCTGGCTTGATTTCAGCATAACACACACTTAGAAATAAACATGCAGCTGAATAATGGCGTAGGAACTGCATTATTGGAACATTCCGCCATTTTCTTCTAAAGTTTAACTTAATAGAAAAATTACTCAAGTAGCATGATATTAATGTATATTAATATATACAAAACTTTCATTTATGGAATGAGTGATGCTAATAATAATGACATATAAAAGTACAGTGCTGGCAAACTGTAGGATATATTATGGTGGGTAATACCTATGCTTTTTCATAAACGTTTAGAGAAAGCAGACAAACATAAAAGCGTCACCACCATGGTTTATCTGGCTTGTAAGATAAATTGTATTTTATTTCCACATAATTACTGTTTGATTTTCATACTCAATCACATAAGGAATAAGTGTAAAGAAATGGTATATTGGTAATATTAAGTGATTAAACAATGAAATTCATTCATTTAGAGTATTTAATGGTCTTTATTTGCCAGTGACTGGCTTGGCAATAGGCTTAAAATTCAGCAAAATTCAGAGAAATCTGATCTCTTCATTCCATTTATAGCAAAATATAGAAAATGAAAAATAAGCACAGAAATATGAACTTCCTTACAAGGACAATATAATGAGTGTGCTTGTATATTTAAAGCAGGCTGAATGTGTTACACATGTATGTGCATGATTCTGGTTCATGCTTAGAATCAGTTCACTAAATTAGAAATTTTGACTATAAGTTCAGCTTCTAATAATTTATTTGAGCACAACAAACACTAATTATAGATGGGTGCACCTATTTTTAACTGTTCATCAACCATACTAGCTGTAGTCCTGCTGGTACAAAGCATAGTATTTAATTCTGAATGTGATGTCTGCATCTACTACCATCTTCTAAACTTGCAGATTTTAATTTTAACTAATTCAGAACACAGCAGTCAATTTGCAGTTCTTTTAAGTTTGTAATTACTACTCCAACTCGTTTTTCCACAGGTATATTCCTTTTCCCTCAGAAATCCATTCCTTTCTCTGACTGAATCCTAGGGTCAAGAGACACTGGTGTCTAGCCTTATCCAGGCCTGGGCCTGAATTTTTGATTGTTTGTTGAAGATAAAGAAAGAAGTGACATAAAAATTAAAAATCAAGGTATTTGAGATTCTAAGCCTTAAATACCTTTTTATACTCCCTCCTGAGAACTTTAATATTCAACTCTGAGTCTCAAAAATGAAAATTCGTCTTTCTATGTTTTGTTGTTCTGCTGTGGATTTCCTCCTTATTGATTAGGACTGAGAAATGGTCAGGGTGAGAGAGCCACATGAAAACAACGATTAATGTAAAATGTTAGTTAATTGAACCATTGCCCATTGGTAACTTTTACTTAAAGCTGCTGCTCCTAAAGCCTAAATTGGGGGATAACAGTGAATTATGATGAAAACCAAAACAGAAACCCTTCTCATAAAACTGCTTTTGAAGATGATTTTCTAGGTTCAGAAATGCTCATTACTCACCAACTAGGGAAACAACCATAAAGCCGAGTGATTGGATATATTGTAAAAGTTGAAGTAAGTTACATTAACATAGAGAGTACTTACAGCTATGTTTTTTATGATGAGCATATGAGATGCCTTTGAGTGTTTCTGCATCTTCCAGGTTAAAGTCATTTTATAACAGTTGTTATGTGCTGCAGACACATCTGCTGCACTGCGTTCTCTCAGCGACGTCTAGCATTGCCTGCTGTCTATTGCAATGCGTAAGTTACCTCCCCAGGCCGCCGGAAATCATCCTAGTTGACATGTAGGATTTGCAGCAGAGTAGCAAAGAAATTATATTCTTCACCATGACACTTTTCCACCAATATGTATATATAATATTTGTGAAGAATACAAGGAGGTGACACACGCTGAAAAGCACAGAGATAAAGGGTTCACAGTGATATAAAAGTGAGCTCATCTTCTGTCCAACTTATTTTAGACATGAGTTTATGTGTTTCAGTTAAACACTTCTGCACATTGTCAGTTCTATATTTAGTTTACCATGTAATTATAAAATGTATTTCGTTACGGAAAGTACTCACTCTGATTTTCCATGCTTTCTAATGTGGTACATTTTAAATTGCATCTCTCCAAAGATACTTTTTTTCTTTGCTTTATCCAGAGCTAGGCTTATTATTAAGTAGAATGAAATAGTATATATTTCCATGGCATATCTTGCTGGAAATAACCTCACTAACACATACATTTATGATTTAAATTAATCCCCAGTATATAAAAATATTGCTAATATGGGAGAGCAGACACAGCCAAAGACTACCAAGTAAATAGTCCATCTTTCTGTCTTCAAGATTTCAAAAATCAGTATCTATGAAACTGATTGCTATCAATCAGCTAGCAATAAATGATACATAGTTTAAGTGTGATAAGGAAAGTATATTGTTTCCACAATAAAGGGATGTCTCCGTGTAATACTAGAAAATGCCCACAGAGTGAAAACTGGGGAAATCATTCTGGGTCAAGTTTTGTTCCATAAACTGCAATGAAAGAAATCATTTAAGTGTTGAATTATGGTTTTATGAGTCTTTCTAAAATAAAGCTTACCTACAGCAGTTAATTTTAAGGGAGCAGTGACTACATAGGGATGAATGCTACATTGAGGTTAAGATCTGCTGTATGAGCTCCACATGAAGTTGCTGTCCCATAAAAGTGAACATGAAAAAGTTGGGAAATACCAGTTTTGCTTCTTTAAGGAAAGCATTTAAAAACTTACACCAGGCACGCAACACACATCTGTAATCCAAGCAGTCTCACAGACTGGGGCATCAGAATCGCAATTTCATGCCCAGCCTGGGAAATTCAGTGAATTAGCATGCAACTGTTCAAAAAATAAATAAACAGTGCTGGATAGGTGGCTCATTGTTAAAGCCCCAGGTTCAGTTTCACATTCTGTGACAAAATTGCTATAATATAAAACTATATTTAGTTCTGAATAACATACATTATTTCTCAAGCACAGTCAGACATGAATGTGCGTATGAATATATATGGAACAGTGTATCTATATATATATGTGTGTATGTGTGAATGAATATATATGGAACTGTGTGTACACGTATGTGTGTATGAATATATATGGAACTGTGTGTATATAGATGTGTGTCTGTATGAATATATATGGAACTATGTATATATAGATGTGTGTGTATGTGTGTATGAATATATATGGAACTGTGTGTATATATGTGTGTGTGTATGAATATATATGGAACTGTGTATATATATGTGTGTGTATGAATATAT
>NW_004955421.1:29193915-29220710 GCF_000276665.1 Chinchilla lanigera
CTGTGTGTATATATATATGTATGTATGTGTGTGTGTATGAATCTATATGGAACTGTGTATCTATATATATGTGTGTTTGAATATATATGGAATGGTGTGTATGTGTATATGTATATATATGTGTGTGTGTGTGTGTGTGTGTGTGTGTATGAATATATATGGAACTCTTTGGCAATGTTGGCAATGGTGTCCAGGGCCTCACACGTGTCCGGTGGCCACCGTACCACTGAGTTCCATATGTTGAGCTATTACAGTGTTCAGTGTTGTATACAGTACTATCCTTTAATTATTTGTTTGATTTTCCAGAAGATCGCATTTTATGTAGAAATTTAGGTATAAGAGGCATAGCTAAGGAAGTGTTGTTAATTCATGGTCCAAATGAAGGAAATTAGATCTTTACAGGATTAGGCTGTGTCTTTAGATCCTTTAGCCGGGATCTCTGGAGTAGACCCCAAGTGCATGTGATTACAGAGGTATTAATTTGACTAAGTGTTTCTTCGATTGATTAAGAAGCTCTTTCTAGGAAGGGTATAAGAAGAGGAGAAGAGGAGAGGCACCCAAACAAAGGAACGCTCAGAGGAAAATTCTCCCACAAAAGATCAGCGTTAGCCTGACCTTGCATGACATTCTGGGTGTAAATGATGCCTCAGAGTTTGTCTTAATGAAAGCTAACGTACCTTGCCTTTCATGATTCTGTGTCAGCCCTGGGCTTTTTCTAGGAACTTGGAGGCACCCTCAGGTCTTGTGCAGACAGAGGGACTCCGAGACAAACGGGGGAGGTCCATGAACAGCTTGATCTGCAGAGACCCGGGAGAACAGCTTGTAGAGGACCTGGGCTGAGGATGTACAATGTCTGCTTGGCAATGACCCACAGTAACTGAACAAAGAATGGAACATGGGGAAAAATGTCCCAGATCTACAGCTTTCTCAGCCCTTGGATCAGTCAGAGCGTATTTTTTCATTGCCCTTAGGGAACATGAGCATAAACTGGAAAAATCATATGAGTTATGCTGAATGCTTTATTTATTTATTTATTTATTTATTTATTTGGTTTTTCTCTGGTACCGGGAACCGAACTCACGACCTTGCGCTTGCCAGGCAGGTGCTTTGCGCTAAACGCTTTAATAGCATACATCATTCGAGGGGCCCAGACGAGTATGTCGTGTAAATCCAGAGACAACATCAGCTTTGGACATTTGGACAGTGTGTGTGTGTGTGTGTGTGTGTGTGTGTGTGTGTTCTATTTTCTTTCTTCCTATTCTCTTTTTTCCATACCAATTACTTTAAACCCATTATTCATTTGGTATCATTGCTTCAAAACAATCCAACTTCAATGGAGAGAACTTTTAAGAGATTACAAACAAAACACAGAATATTAAGATTGTATTGCTGTATAATCCTTTTAAATTACAAAAGCTCTTGTGGAACAGAAATTAACACAAAGAAAACCCACAGCTTTTCTTGTTTATGAAGCTTCACTTTTCATATAAAACCTGAGAAACTAATTTGACATTAATTGATCTATTAGTTTTAGTTGTAAGAAGTGAGAGGCCACAGCATGACGAGAATGACACCTGTCCGGTTTTATTTCACTGAATTACCCATCTCACACTGAACGGGTATTTGTTCAGCTGGGTTCATAACACAATGAGAACTGCTCACTTGTTATCTCTGTTACAGATTTGACCCACTGTAGTTTACGTAGTATAATGAGATGGTGTGACACTGCACCAGCTCTGCATGGTTTTTCTCCCAAGTGTGATTAAAGAAGTGATTGCCTGCCAAATGGGATGGCTTCTTACTGAGCCAGCTAATACTGGGAGATGTGTTAAATTATTATTATCTGTTGCTATCACCTTCTCTCAGGAAGTAGAAAGGACTTTGGGGATTATTCATGGTACTATTTTAATAACTCTCCTATAGCTCTGCTGATGTATGGTCATTAAAATTTTTATAGGGAGTGATTAAAGTGGAAGTGGATTTTTGGAACAGATATAAGACTTATAAAACGCTCTCTTTTCTTAAAGATACTTTGCAAACCTTTTTAAAATAATAATTTGACCCACGGGACATAGAAAAATCAGCCGAGCACTCATCTGTAAAGCCAACAGAAAGAATGATGAAATAAGAAAGCAAGTGAGAAGCTCACTATGGCTCGGGCATCCTTGGGAATGTGTCAGTGTCACACAAGGAAATGGAAGTGTCAAAGGAAATACACAGAATCGGGGAAATTATGGATACTCGATCTAATAAGCATGTAAATAAACACTGTGAATTGGGTTGAGAAATATTCAACTGCATAGTAATAGTAATAGTTCAGAATTTTGGATAGGGATTTAATTAGTTGAACTTTAAAACCTCCAAAATAGGTCTTGGGTAGAGATAGCAACTTTACTAGTCTTTACTTTAAAAGGTAGTAAACAACTTATTCTATATTTCTGTGTCTTAGTAGTGATGAAATGTGAGGTAGTATATTACTTTAATTTGAATTATCTTTGAACTAACTCTGTTTACTTTCTCACCACCAACCTATAATCTCACCAAGTTATTGAATTTCTTGGTCCTTTCTTTTTCTTGTTTATAAAATAAGGAAAATAATAATATGAATGTTATAGGCTTGTTTTCAACATCAAATGAATTAAATTTTTAACACTTAAGAAATACAGTTTAAAATAGTAAATGCTGCACAAAAATGACCTATTAATATTGTTCCTAATTACTATAGACAAAATTAAATTATATGTATAAAAAGAAAATATTTGAATTGACTAAAAGGTCCAAAAGAACTCTGAAATTTTGTAACAATGAGTTGTCAGTAGATGTTACATGGAAAATTTCCTGGAAATATCAAATTATGAAGAAATGGTTTACATTTTTCTGAATGGGGAGGTAATTAGTTGCTAAATATATCACTTTCCTTAAAATGAATTGTTCCTGTATTCCACATGGAAAATCAAAATCTACTCTGAAATGCACCCATCTTTTGATTCTCATTAAAAACGCATTTTTGCCTTCTTTGAGACTCCACCTAAAACGGGAACAGATTTTTGGAAGTTTCACCATATTTGTACACTCTTACCAGTTTGTATCTACCTGGCCTAGCTCCCACTGTAGTGTGGCAGACACAAAGCTCAGTACAGAGTGGCTTATGGGGAAATTTTCAATAATCTAAATATTCCCATAGGTAAAATAATTAAATTGCACACTATTCAGAGTGCACAACTGTGCAATTTTGATCAAGTAAATCTGAGTAA
Organism: Chinchilla lanigera; assembly: GCF_000276665.1. Classification (NCBI taxonomy): domain Eukaryota; kingdom Metazoa; phylum Chordata; class Mammalia; order Rodentia; family Chinchillidae; genus Chinchilla; species Chinchilla lanigera. Next base: position 29,197,170 of record NW_004955421.1, read on the forward strand.
ATTTAGGTAAATGTTTCTTATCTTTGGTAAGCTATGTAAAGGACATTTGGAAGTGCATATTTCTCATGTTTGAAATAATTTCAATGTTTTCTATAACTCAAAACTGATAAAATGAGTTCCCCACAGAATCACTCACTGAAATCATATCCTTACTACAATACAGTTGGTCAGAATTGTATCTTCCCAGCTTCTCCAAGAGTACCCATATCTTTGGATGGTATTGATGTGGATTTCTCTATAGGGTTGCCATTAGAAAGATATTCAATTATGAATTCATAAAAAATCAACATTGCAAAATGCAAGTAAGTGACTAAATATTTAAAACAGGCAGAATTCCTGCTAGATACTAAGCAGACAGCACATGTTAGTGGGTTCACTCTACTGTTCCCTTTCAGGAGGATTGTGCACATTAGTCATGTAAAAACCACATTAAAAACCACATGGCACATATCCAGAAGGGAAGCTGGGAACAATGATTTAGAGATCAGGGCACAATGAGCTTTGAGATAAAATAAGCTTATAAAGTTAAAAGACTGACTTCTGCTTGATCTCCTTAGGACATCGTTAATCCCAAAGGAAAAGTAACAGATTGCTGCCAGAAAACTACTTAGGATAATCAAAAAGATTTTATTCTATTTTTTTTTATTTTAAAGATAAAAGAATGAGAACATATTAATAAGCACACATATATTTAGAAAATAATGCAAAATACAAGCAATACAGAATTTCAGACAAGGTGATGAAAACTACGTATAGATGTATACACAGGATAGCTAACATAGTTGTCCTTTTTTTGCTCTATCGAAAGGAACACGATGTTTAAGTGTTTGATCAATCTTAGATGACTATATTTGTTTATCTGAGTATCCAATTTGAAGAAATCAATATGTAATATAACAACCATAAGAAAAATTTTAAAATAGAAATATTAGGACATATAAGATAACAATCAGAATTAAGGATTCTGATTAAGTTATTGTATATTCTTCATTTGGAAAGTCATACATGTATGGCCAGATATAATGGCAATTACCATTTAGCCAACCTTACCTAGCTTAGTGAAAATTCTGGTCATTACCAGATAAAAGATAGAAAAACTTTACTTAAATGTAAAATATTTCTTTAAAATTAAACCTTGACCAGACAGGTTATACTTGAACTTTCCCTCTATTCTCCCTTTTTTAGAGGAAGTTTGACAACTATTTCTTTCATATATTTTAGATGTGATTTTTTCCCAACATATATATTCCTGACAAATATATGTTCATTCACGTCTATTTATCCTTCCCTGTTTTCCTCGTCACTTCTCTGACATTTTCTAACTTTTAAAAAATATTCAAGGTTTTGCCTTCAAGACTGTGATGATTAGCACACACTTGCAGTGCCTCACTGATGTCTGAATTTTCTCACATGTTCATTGCTGCAGAGTGAAGAATGACAAAATTTAACTTGGTGCCTCTTCAAACCTTTTCAAATCCACTTATGTTTTTCAGATCCATTTGTCAGTAATCATGCTATAATAATTATTACAACAACATATATACAGTTGTAAGTGTGAGCTCCTCACCATTGTATATAGGCAGGAATAAAAGAAAGAAAAAAGGAAACCAAGTCCTCCTTTCCTCTATTAAAACAAGTTACCTTGCATTCCAATCTCTCAGGCATCTGTTTCTAAATATAAGACAAAGCAATGGAATGAAATATATAAAACATTTAGAAACATTTTGAAATAAAATTCAAAGAGAAACATCTGGCTTTTCATTATCTTTTTCACTTCCAATCCCTTGTTTGTTCTTTAAGTAAAGCTACTTCAATTCATCTTGGTTCACTTAGAAATAATTTTTCCGTGTTCTCCCAGCACAATTCATTAGAAACCCGTCACGGTGACCCTGACTCTGACTACAGTGAGATCCGCTGAAGCTCTCTGTTCTCCATCCAGGGAACCCCAGCATATTTTCCGAGGATCTGTTAGAACCCAGGTTTTATGAACTCTAATAACACAATAAGGGAGTTTGTTGCCATCCCAAATACCAATATCCTATATTCACTCTTAACCCTGCCATAGTTTCTCACTAAGCTTGGGCTGATTCTGCCAAGAGCAGGAAACCTGAGCCCTTTTTCTTACACAGCACTCAAATTCAACTCTACAACTTGTATGAAACTTCACATCCGGGAATCACATCGCGCTGCACCCCATTACCACGCTCGCCGAACGTCCTTCCCGCGCGCACAGCCGAGAATGTGGCCACGCTGACGATCTCAGGTCGTACACATCTCCTTCCCTGCGGTTTCAAGCAACCTCTCCCTGGACTTTTCCATTCTGTTTTATAACCCGTGTCTTCCAACAGACATTTACACTTCTGGGAACACCAACTTCTGATTTTCATTACTGCCCTGATTTTAACTGGCATTTATTCAGTTGTGTTGTACACAGGAGTGTGACTGCATCAGGCATAGTTCTTTGAATAGTCACTCTGCCCTATCACTAGAATTGGATACCTTTTCTAACTTCTTAAAACCAATACAGCAAGCTCATTAAATTCAGCTTGATGCTCTCCTCTGTGTTAGACTGACTGTAAATATCCCTTCACTCTGGCAATAGTAAGAGTAGAGTATAAATCTACTGGCTGGGACTGCATGTTTGTAACCAAAGTAGAAACACAAAGCTCAGACATTATGTCTCATGAAGGTAACAGCTTCTTACTCCTTCACATTTTGCACCAACACTACTTGACCTAACTTCTTTATGTCAGGCACTTCTTCAGCAGCTGTCTGGTTCCAGCAACTCAACCCCCAACACTATCACTCAAACTTGTTAATCTAAAACTTATTCATCAGAGAACACAGTTCATTGCTCAAAGTTATGACTGCTACATGATGTTTCTTTCAGAAGAATAGATGATAAAAATCCAGTAAACATGTATTAACTACCTATTTTATAGCCATTGCTATGCTAATTGTTCTGAACACTAGAAAATAATTTCAGGGCAAATTTTGCCCTTTAAGATCTAATAAATGTAACATCTTAGTATGCATCATTTGTATTCAGTTCTTAGTAGAACTGAAAGAAATAATCTTGAAATCTATAATTTTTGAAGATGGCAATTAAAATGATTAACATAACATGAGTTCAGAGATAGTTCCTAGGATAAAATTCCTTATATTAGACAGTCTTAAGGAATTTTGCTCAAGGAATGTGTTTTCCAATATTTTTCTTTTTGTCCTAAGTATATTCTTTTGCTCAAGAAAGACATGATTTGGAGATGCTTTATATGGTTTCTTTAAATAGCATTCGGTGTTAAACAACACAAGTGCTATTGATCTTGGTGCCAAATTAACAGTGAACCCTTAATGTAAACTTGATGTTATAATGTTCCTTAAACTCTGCCAAAAACTGTAAAGTCAGAAACAGTTCAAAAATTCTACATGCCAACAACGTTCACTACCAAGTGACAGTTTGAGTGTCTGAGTCCTGGGATTGTGATAGGGAACAAACAGCTTTCATGAGATTGCCTGTTTAGTAATACGGGAAATCTTTACCAACACTGAATCATTTTAGCAATGCTAGAAATACTCACCATTTTAAAAGCTGATTTTGCTCCCTGTAAAGAACTAATGAAAAATAATGTTTTGATCAGAATATTAGAAATAGTTGCAACATTCTAGATATTTCCTGAGATTTAGAAAGTCATAAAAAAGACTGTCAATTCCAGCTGAACATTTTTAACACAAGTAAAAGGAAACAAAAAATCATAATAATAATCATGTAAAACATGTTGAAAAAATGTAGTAAATTATATTAATATGTATGGAGATCTCTGATTGGATGCTACAGGCTTTGCAATTGTGTGATCATTCAATCTGCTTTGATATCTTGTTTATGAAGCATCATAAAATCATAGGCATTCCACATCCATGCTGTGCTGAGGGTCTTTTATTCAGTACAGTAGAAGTATTCTAACGCTCTTCCTATCTTCTCGGATAGCATGTTACTCTGGCTAACTGACTCATCAAGGTTAGCTGTTCTTGCCACCTTTGAAATTGCATTCTTAGAGCAATTGCACAACCAAGTCAGACAATGTGGAAAGATTTAATTAACTAAATGTCAGAGACCATAGCTGTTACAAGTGACATAAAGGAAAAAAGAGGACAGGACATAACCTTGAGATACTTATTATTGTTGTAAGTGTTTTTTAAAGGACTGCTCACTGAACACAGTATTTCTGATTCCAAGAGTGGTTAAGAAAGCCATGAATATATCTATAAATAAAAAAGCTTCAACTATCCTACATTATAGAAAACTGAGACAGTATAAAAGCCCTTAAAAAGTGGGACAATTTGGGGTTTTCCTGCCTCTGTTTTCTCTCAAATGTAAAGTCATACTTTTAGCAAATTAGTCTTCAGAAAGACCTCTGGATCATCTGCTGGGTGATAAATGGCCCGTACTGAGATGTCCCAAACTGACTTCATCACTTTCAAAGCATTATAACCCTCTCTATTTCCTAAGCCAATATGGCCACAAAAACTAGGGCTGCTACGTGAGCCAGGAGGATATAAATCCAGCACCTTCCCAGTTTACCGAGTTTACCGTGTTCTTGGTACTAAATACCTCCATTTGCTTCCACCCTTATTTTTTATCTTGGCCACCTCACCTATTCCTGTCAGTGAGTTCAGGCAGAATGGCCCATTTCATGAAGCACACATTTCACATCTATCTCTCCCTTCAGTTTCTAAGAATATTGGTTGGTGGGTATAGCCGTTCCTTTCCTGGCTTTGATTTCATGGAATTATACCAATTACATGACACTTCTTCATGGCTCTCAAAACTTTTGACCTCTTCCTGGACATCTAAAGTCTGTTCCTACTTTCAATAGTGCAGAATAAAGTAGCTGTATATGGGGCATGGGCTTTCACACTGAATTTAAGTATCTTTCCTTATGAATAAATCTTAAATGTTACAAACTCAACACTAGCCACATTTCCAGAATGTGACTATTATTTTAATGATACTCAAATAATATTTTAGAAACTCCAACAAAAAAAATAAAATTATCACCACTTTTATTTACTTTTTCCTGTTGTATTTAGTACAACATTACAACAAACACAAATGTTTATATTAAAAATAGTTTAGAATGTACTCTCTGGCTTCACACTTAAATCAACATATGTAAAAAGAAATCCATTATTATCTCTATTATTTCTAATAGACATCATACCAATTAAGAAACATGGCATAGAGAAAACATAGACTGTTTAAATATATCTAGAGAATCCAAATTATTGCCATTTGAAATTGAGAAATATTCATTATTAATTAAGGAATGTGTTGATTATTAAATATATAACTAGCATTTCAAGTTCCTCTTTGGATGAATTTATTAATTCTTTATCAGCTAGATAGAAATCATGAAACAGAATTATTTCTATCTGCTATATTGTAAACTTTTTGTCAATGGAAAAATGTTTAACACATAGTATTGATTTAGGAGAGATGTGTATACTTGTTGAATTCTTATGAAAAACTCACTAAATCATTTAGCAGCAGCCTCATTTCAAGAAAAAGAATTGAAAGATGGAGGTTGGATAATTTATTAAAAGTCATCCTTTTAGTAAATAGCTGACCTAACATCCAGTTTATTCCACTTGGCTTCAAGATATGATTTTATTCTTTACAGTATGCCGTTCTTCTAGCAGATCTGAAGGCAGTTGTATATTTTAACAAAGGAATGGGTACAACACAATGAGTAGAAATCAACATTCTATGCAGCATCTCTACATTTATCATAAGTATACCAAGTACTTTATCAAACTTTCTGAACTGAGTTATCTGCCAGTGTCAGGAAATAATCACAATAGCCAGTTTGGAAAAAAAACTATTTCTTCTTTCATACTGGGAAATCAAAGGAATACGTAATTCATCCTCAACAGATACTTAAGGATTAACATTTACCAAATAATTCAATTAAAATGGAAGCAAAAAATACTAAATTGCTTGGATTTCCAGACAAAAGGAAGAAAAACTCACTAGTAGTACAGATATCTATTATTTAATATTGATTAAAAATCAAGATTTCTTAGCTACATATCCATCACGGACTATTACAACAACTTTTATTTTTAGAAAAATATCATATGTTAACAACACAAATAAAACTATTAAGTCAAAATAGGCTTTATGGATATGTGTGCATGTAGAACATAGTTTAATGAAGCATTATTTTCTTTACTAGAGCAGGTAAAACTTGTCAATCTATATTTCCAAACCTGGGAGCTTTCATTCCATGTCCTCAATTAGTTTTTCTAGGAAAGAAGTAAAGAACTTTCTACTGAAAAAGCATGATTTCACAAATCTAATGTAGAATATTCCAGCATAAGTATTCTAAAGAGTTGCTTTGAAACTATTAATGATACCTAGTATAATGTCTTCACTATCCATTGCCTTAATTACAGAAAGAAAAAAGTCATGTTCATCACACTCCTTGGGTCAGTGGAAGAGGGCTCCTTCCAGTGTGGAGGCCCCTTGCATTTCAGCATTAAATGAAAATGAAGCCCCACTCTGAGAGCTCTGCAAACCTACTCATCTCATCATGGGTAGAGAATGTTGCACTAGAAGGAGCTGTACACGCTATGTTCTGCTGGCCTTGAAAAGCTCCAAAAGCGAGCAGCGGAGTCCAGAAGCGTGTGATGAGGACTGACAGAGACTGACAGAGATTAACAGAGACCGGCAGTCTTGACCAGTGATAACTGGAAGTGACCAGTTATAGCCATCAGCAGCCGTCTGTGTCACTGCAGAGACCCGAAGAGCACCCCAGAGAAGCAATGTCGTAAGCTGCTCCCTGAGAGAACTGCAGAAAGCTGCCAGAAGTGTCGGTGTGCCCCGGATGCCGAGCCGCTGACGGGGTGTCCGGAGATGCTGAGAGCTGCAGCCCTGACGGCCAAGGACAGTGGTATGCAGGGCACGAAGTTGTAATGCTGAGGCCTACAAGCCCTTGATGCTCAAAGTCCAAAGCTGTAAAGGGAGCTAAACATTGCCAGTTGGTAATTTTGGTCTGCACCGAGGAGAAGAACCCTCCACTGATAGAGAAGCATAGTAGTGGATCCCACAGAGACGATGCCGTAGTGAAGAGAAGTGAGGACATGGCAGTCATTACAGTTCCTGTGATCTTTCTTCACCAAAGACTGAATAAGCCACAGATTCATAGGCACCTATCTTAATGCTTTAACTAAGGGTGTTTTCATATACCAGACTGAAGTTTCTCTTCAGGCTCCCTCAGAAATGCACCTTCTGCTAGGAATTTGCAGGCATACACTTTACTGGGATGTGAACCTGGGACTCATTAGTTGGGAAATGGACACAAAAAGTGAAATCGGCAAATGTTGGGTACAGTCCCAAACCCATAACCAGTATGGGTACATGGAATTTAGTGCAGGCTGCAAAATCATGAAGTGAATCTGTACTACTTGGTTTACATTTACCTATATAGAACATAGGAGAATGAGAGAGAAACAGAGAGAGAGAGGGAGAGAGAGAGAGAGAGAGAGAGAGAGAGAGATAGATAAAGATAGATAGATAGGGAGAGAGAGAGAGAGAGAAAGAGAGAGAGAGAGAGAGAGAGAGAGACGAGAGAGAGAGAAAGAGAGAGAGAGAGAGAGAGACGCAACAACCTGTGATCATGAGGCTTTAATTCTCCAGGGATTCTGGGTCTCTCCCAGTGAAACGCAGGTGCTTCCTAGACAGTATACTATCCTATAAGGACAGCTGTGAAGACCAGGAAAGGATGAGTACATCTAGTGCCTGTTACAAGGGCACTAACTTTAAACCCTTCCTTTATTGGAATCTTTACATAAAGCTTGAGTTTCAAATCCAGAGTTTAAAAATCAAACCACTGCATAAAACATGCCTAGCTTCAAAAGGCAGTTTAGATAGTTACAAAACCTATGAAGAGACAAATTGGGTCTGGCACTCCAGGAAAATATGGAAGTAGTGTAAAAATTATATAAATTTAGAGCTTTAGTAATTTAGGAAATTACTTTTATTTTATCTTTTTATTTTAAAGAGAATAATATTTTAAAAAACAATTGTAAAATACCAACAACTTAGACAAAAACAAACAAAGTAAAAACAATAAAAATGATACAGAATTTCAAAACAAAATTATAGGAATCAACGGTGGTTACTTTGCATATTGTTATCTTCAATGAGGTTTCTCAGATTACCAGATGTAAGAATACAATATTGATCAAGCCATTAAAGAGGATTAAAAAGTTAAAACACAAAACGTTAGAAACGATACAGAGTTTCACTAGAAAAGATGGTAGGAATTCACCAATGGTTGTTATATTGCATATTGTTGTCTTCAAATTAGTTGCTCAGATTACCAGATATAAGCATGCAAAATTGGTCAAAAAATAAGTATTGACTTTTCCTTTCAATAAATCATTAGATATCAGCAGTACAATAATCCCAACTATCTTTCTATACGCGCGCGCGCACACACACACACACACACACACACACACACGTATATGTATATTTTTTTCGTTTCCTTCTTTCTTTTTCTCCTTTACCTCATCCCAATTGTTCCTCCCTTTGAGGAATTTCTTTCCCTTTCATCATATTTATTGTGCATCTCGGTTTTGTTTACTCTTTCAGGTTCTTACACTAGAGAGACAATACACATGGGGGTTTACACATGTGGGTTTCATTTATTTCACTATGAGTGAGGTCTCCAATTGCATTCATTTACCTATGTTTTCAAGATTTTTACCTACTTTCTCTTCCTATAGATTTAGTGTTTCTGCTTTAATATTTAGATCTTTGATCCATTTTGACTTTAGTTTAGTGCATGGTGATAAACATGGATCTAGTTTTATTCTTCGGCATGGGGGAAGCCAGTTTTTCCAGCACCATTTATTAAAGAGGCCATCTTCCTTCCAGTGAACATGTTTGGCCCCTTTGTCAAAGATAAGGTGGCTGAGTGTGTTTGTAGTTGTGTCTGCATCTTCTAATCTGTTACACTGATATTCATTTCTGGTTTTTCGTGCCAGTCCCATTTGTTGATTTTATCACAGCAGTTTGGTAGTATAATTTCCAGTCAAGAATTTTGGTGTCTCTTGCCTTTCCTTTGTTTCCCAGGACTGCTTTGGCTGTTATAGGATTCTCCTTGTTCCAGGTGAATTTTATAAAAGTTTTCTCTGGATCTGTGAAGTACACTAATGGTATTTTAATTGGGACTGTACTGAATCTGTAAAACAATTTTGGGAGTATGGCCATTTTCACAATGTTGTTTCCTCCTATCCATGAGTAAGGAATATCTTTCCATTTTCCGATATCCTCTTTGATCTCTTTATTCAGAGTAGTGTAATTTTCACTGCATAGGTCTTTTATTTCCTTTGTTAGATTGATTCCTAAGTACTTTATTTTTAGATGCTATTATGAAAGGTGTGATTTGCCTAATTTCATTCTTAGCCTGTTTGCTGTTTGTGTACAGGAATGGTATTGATTTTTGAGTGTTGACTTTGTATCCAGCTATGCTACTGAAATTGGTTATTATTCTATAAGCCTTTTGGTGGAGTTTTGGGGGTCTTCTATGTAGCATATCATGTCATCTGTGAATAATGGTATTTTCAATTCTTTTCCTATCCTTATTCCTTTTATTTTTCTCTCTTGTTTAATTGCTCTGGGTAATATTGCCAGAAGTATATCGAATAGGAATGGCAACAATGGACATTCTGGTCTTGTTCCTGATCCTAAAGTGAAAGCTTTCAATTTTTGTCCATTTAGCATTATGAGATGTTGATTTGCATAGATGGCTTTTATCAGTGTGAGGTAAAACCATCTATTCCTATTTTCTGTAGGGTTTTTACCATGAATATGTGTTGGACTTCATCAAAAACTTTTTTGGATCTATTGAGATGATCCTGTGTTTTTTGTCTTTGGCTTGTTGATGTGGTGTATTACATTAGTTGATTTGTTTACATTGAACCATTCCTACATTCCTGGGATTGATCCCACTTGGTCATGGTGTATACTCTTCCTGATGATTTGTTGCATTCTGTTTGCTAGTATTTTGTAGAGAATTTTTGGATCTATATTTATAAGTGAGATTGGCCTGTAGTTCTCTTTTTCGGTAGGGTCTTTCTCTGGTTTTGATATCAGGGTAGTATTTGCCTCCAGGAATGAGTTAGGGAGAATTCCTTCACTTTAAATTTCACTAAAAAGTTTGAGAAGAATTTGAGTTAAATCTTCTCTAAATTTCTTGTAGGTTCAGCTGTGAATCCATGAGGATCTTGGCATTTCTTCATTGGTAATTTTTTTATTACATTTTTTATTTCACTGGCTGATATTGAGTTATTCAGAACTTATATTTTTCCTCATTCAGCTTTGGTAATTCATATGTGTCTAGGAATTTGCCCATTTTCTCTGTGTTTTCTGAACTATGAGAGTAAAGATTTTTGAAGTAGATATTGATCATCCTCTGAATTTCTAGAGGACCTGTACTGATTTCATCACTCTCACTCCTTATTGCATCAATTTTAGCTTTTTCTTTCCTTCTTCTGATATGATTGGTCAGGAGTTTATCAATTTTATTTATTCCTTCAAGGAACCAACTCTTTGATTCATTAATTCCTTGTATTGTGTCCTCATCTCCATTGCATTAATTTCTGCTCAGGTGTTTATAATCCTGCTTTCCTTGGGCTTTGGCCTTCTTTTTCTAGAAGCTTGAGGTGTAGCATAAGATTGTTTTATTCATACTCATTCTGTTTTCGTGATGTGGGAATTTATCACTATACATTTTCCTCTGAGAACTGCTTTCATTGCATACTACAGATTCCTCTATGTTGTGTCTGTATTTTCCTTTGATTGTAAATATTGTTTAATTTTTTCTTTAATTCATCTGTGACCATTGCTTGTTCAGGAGGGTGGCATTTAATTTCCATGTGTTCAAGGCATTTTTGTAATTTATTTTGTCATTACTTTCCAATTTCATTGCACTACAGCTTTATAGTATGCATGGGATAATTTCAATTCCTTTGCATTTACTTAAACATGTTCTCTGTGCTAGTATATAGTCTGTTTTAGAGAACGTCCCAGGTGCAGCTGAGAAAAATGTATATTCTGATGCTGTTGGGTGGAACACTCTATAAAGATCTACTAAGTCCATTTATTCACAGGATTGGTTTGGTTCTGCTATTTCTTTGCTGATTTTTCATCCAGTTGATCTATCTCTTTGTAACAATGAGGTATTAAAAGTCTCCTGTTATGATTGTGTTATTGCTTATTTCATTTTCCATGTCTGTTAAAATTTGTCTTATATAGTTGCATGCTCCTCTGTTTGGTGCATAAACAGTTATGATTGTTATTGCTTCCTCCTGCAGTTTTCCCCTAAAAAGAATGTAGTGACCTTTTTTTAATGTCTTTTGATCATTATTGGTTTGAAGTTCCTATTGTCTGCAAACAGAATAGCTATTCCTTCTTTTTTCAGGTTCCTGACACTTGGAATATTGTTTTCTATCCTTTGATTTTCAGTGTATGAATTTCTTTTAAGTTAAATGTGTTTCTTATAAACAGCATATTGCTGGATTTTGTTTCTTGATCAACACTACCAGTTGCTTCTTTTGATTGGTGAATTGAGACTATTTACATTGAGAGTTATAACTGATATACATTGGCTTATCTTTGTCATATCATTTTCCTGTTGCTGGTTCCACATTTTCCTCTCCATTTAATTGTTTGCTCTACTTGGTGTTGCCTTTCTGCCGCTGTTCTTGAAATTGTGGTCATTTTTTAACTCTTTCTAGAGTATCTTTTAGTGTACTTTGGAGGGTTGGTTTGGCTCTCATGAATTACTTTAGTTGCTCTTTATTGTGGAAATATTTTATTTCCCCATTAATTTTGATGGATAGTTTTTCAGGGTACATCAATCTTGCTTAGAAGTTGTTTTCTTTCAGGATCTGAAATGCTTCAGCTCTTTTTGACTTGATGGTTTGTACTGAGAAATCCGCCATGATTCTACTGGACTTTCCTCTACTTGTGATCTGCTTCTTTTCTCTAACAGCTTTTAATATTTTGCTCTTTTTCCTGATTTTTTGGGGCTCTTGATCAGTATATGTCTGGGTATAGATTTATTTTGGTTATGGCTATTTGGAGTTCTATATGTCTCTCTTAATTTTATGTACAATTCTTTCTCCATGTTTTGGGAATTTTCTACTATTATTTCTGCAAGTAGTCTTTCTATGTCATTTGTGTTGACTCCTGCTGTTTCATAGATGCCTATGAATCTTACATTGTTTTTCTTTCTTCATCTTGCAACCATTGAATTGTTATTCTCTGGTTCCTTGTTAATTTTAAGAGCTCTTTCCTTTCCTGAAGACAGCATTGAGTTATTCAGAACTTTTATATCTTCCTCATTCAGCTTTGGTAATTCATATATATCTAGGAATCTGCCCATTTTATCTGTGTTTTCTGATGCAAAGCTGTCTTCAGGGCATGAAAGTCTATCTTCTGCTTCATTCAAGTGGTTTTGCCATCTTTCAGTGGAATTTTTAACTTCATGGATATCTGTTTGAATGTATTTCATGCATTCAAATTCTTTTCTACATTGTTCATTCTAGGTTTCCGTCTTTTTTTATGTTCCTCTATTTCTTTATCTGTCTTTTTTAAATATGCTGAGCAATTCTTTCATTATAGCTGTCAATTCATTTTTTACCTGAGAGTTTATTTCTGATCTGATGTCTTCTATGGCCTTTTGGAGTTGTTTCTTTATTTCTGATGCCATCATTTCAGAAATATCAGGAATATGACTTGGAAGCTCTTCCCTGGGAAGTCTCTTGAATTTTTTTTGATAGGGTGGAAGTCTGAGATTACCTTTTGCTCCTTTCTTCTGTCATTTTCAAAGGTCTGGAGGTTCCTTTGAGCTCAGCCTCTTTCCCACGTGGTGTGGGGGTCACAGTGCAAGGACCCCGAGGTCTCTGGTGCTCAGCGTGGCTCCTGCTATGGTGTGTGGGGGTGAGGCGTGGTCACCTATGCTCCTGAAGTTTCTGGGGCTCAGTTGGCTTCCATGCCAGTGACAGCGGTGTGGATTAGCAGTCACCAAGGCTTCTGATGCTATTCGGGGCTCAGTTTTGCTCTCACATGGGGATCCCAAAGCTGTCTGAGGGTCAGCACCGTTTCCGTGTGGGTGCAGGTGTGGACAGGTTGTGGTCACCTCGGTTCCTGAAGCTGTCTGAGGTTCAGCCAGGCTTCCACTAGGGTGTAGGGGTGAGTCAATCACAATCACTAAGGCCCCTGAAATTGTCTGGGACTCTGTCTGGCTCTCACACTGGTGGGGGAGGGTGCAGGTAGCTCACCAAGGTTCCTGAAGCTGTCTGCGGTTCAGCATGGCTTGTGCAAGGGTGCAGGGGTGTGGGTGGGTCGTGGTCACTGAGGCTCCAGATGCTGCCAGATACTGATCCCTATTCCTACACCTGTGGGGGAGGTGTGTCGGAGCCCTTTTTTTGAGAAATTTCATACTAACTTGATTTTACTTACTGAGCTTTGCATATTCATCTGCCACCAATATCTTATAAATTAACTTTAACAATTTTTAATCCTGAAAGTTAGCACATTGGAAAAACAAGCTAGGATTGATGATTTGAAATGTATATCTTATTTTCATCACTTTTGACTCAGTAAATATTAAAAAGTATGTTTTACTTACTTTTCTCGTTACTGAGGTAGAATTGGTACCACAGAATTGGGTTTATTGCTGTGACTGTAACTGATTATGGGATTCTGCAGTCTTTGGAAGTGGCTTATGGGAACAGTTTGGAAAGGTTTAGCAATAATAGTGGAAGATGCAGCCCTGGACTTTGTTAAGCTGCACTTGATGGGAGATTCTGGTCAGAGTTCAGAAGACCAGAATGCTGATAGGAATGCTGCAGTGGTGCTGGGTTTAGGTGCATTCAGAATGCAAGAGTTGCAGGGTCATGAAGCTTCCACCCAGATTTAAGAAGAACGCCTAGAATGCCAGGTAATGTGTTCACGACAGGCCAGTTTGTGAAGCGATGAGTGTGAAGTCGAAAGTGTGTGGAGACCCTAGAAGACTGGAGAAGCCACGTATATGGAGTGTCTTGAGGAAAGCCGCAAGGAACAACCAAACCCAGCCAAAGAGAGAAGCCATGGGAGCTAAAAGCACCAGAAGTGCTAGAGGGTGGAACCACTCAATCACTTTGGAGTTCACAACTTGCCACAGATTGCCAGGGATCCAGGACATAAGGCTAAGGGATTTAAAGTTTGCCCTGATGGATTTTTTCTGTTTTTATTCCCATTCCTTTCTATCACCATTTTGTGCCTTTTGTAATGTCTCGTTGTGGGACAAAATACCTGAAACCCCAAATTAAGGAAGGAAAGATTTATTTAGCTCACAGTTTGTAGATGTTTCAGTCCATAGTCAGCTGGCTCCAAAGAAGGATGGCATGGCAAAGGGGCAATAGTTCATGGCAGCAGAAAATAGTAAAAGCAACAAGAGAAAAGGGGATGGGACAAGTTTCTTTTTCTCCCTTATACTGTTAACAGGATCCCCCCTTGGGGGATATAGCACTCACACGATCTCCATGCCCTCCTCTTGCACAGGATGAGGACATTTACAAAGTGTGGTCCCCGGCCCACAGCTGAGTTAAACTTCAAGTTGACATGATGTATCAACAATTACATAACGGAACTTTCTATCTCTAAATTTCTCAACCAGTCAATACCTTTTTTTTTTTTTTTTTTTTTTTTTTTTTTTTCTCTGGTACCGGGAACCGAACTCATGAACTTGCGCATGCCAGGCAGGCGCTTTTGCCGCTGAGATAAATCCCCAGCCCCCCAGTCAATATCTTTTCATTTGTATAGGAGCTTGCAACTAATAGTTTTCCTTAAACCTTTTAAATGTTAGACGTGGACTTGCCTTTGCATAAACAAATGTACATGAGTCCTTTGAGGGAGGAATGGTGAAATACTATAGCTTTTGTGTAGATGTTCCCCCAAAGCCTCATACAATCATAAGTGGGGCTCTTCAGAAGTTGCTGGATGTAGAGTGTGTGATGCTGGGATAAATGATGTGTGATCACTAAGTTAGTTCACTAATCGATTTGGCATAGTTCTGGGTAGGATTAAGTTGCCCTGTCTTGTATGAGTGCTTCCCACCCTAAGGGTTTGTAGCCTGGATAAAATATAGGGGACAGAAAGAGGAGTATTGTCCTCTCGGACTAGTGCCACTGCTTGCCTCCTCATTACTTCCCTGCCTCTCTGCCTTCGTCCCACTTTGGACTGTTTCTCTTTGATGATGATCCTCTGATATGCCACTCTTCCTTGGAGCTGGCCAACTATGAACTGACACCTCTACAAATTGCTAGCTAAGTAAGCCTTTCCTCCCTTAACTTGTATTTGATATTTTGTCTCAGCAATGAGAAAAGCAACTAAAACTGTGATTTCCTAATTTCTTCTGCTTCAGTTTGTTATCACTGAGACTTTTCATTCTACCTATGCCTCAATTGTTACAACCCACAGTCCCTAAAGTGTATATGTGGAACTCAGCCAACTAAAAATGCCAGTGGAATTTTTCTTTGGCTCAAATTAGATCAGTAGATACATAAAGAATCCTGATTTACTTTGGGGATTGCAGCAAGAGACTGTCTACAGAGCTTTGGCTTCTTTCAGGACCAAGCACTACCTTTATGCCTACCTTCCATCAATGAGGATTAAGTTATTCTATTTCTTCAATTAATTTTAAAGAGAAAAAATATAAACATAGCAATGAAACCAAGTTTCAAAATAGGTTATTAGAGCAGTTACAATAGTTGGTTGATTTTTTTGATGATAGCAACTGTTTTGGGGATGAGATAGAATCTCTGTTTTTTTTTTTTTTTTTAAATTAGTCTCTTTAAAATAAAATGGAGGGGCTGAGGATTTATCCCAGTGGCATAGCGCCTGCCTGGCAAGTATGAGGTCATGAGTTCAATTCCCAGTACCGGAAACAAAACAAAACAAAATAAAAAAATATTAAAATGGACAAAAATCTGAAAAAATAGTTTATACATTATGCACTATTGTCTTCATAGTAGTAAATCAGAGTACAAGACATAGGCATGATATCTTGTCTAAACAATACTAGCACAAAATATTCTTTTCAAGGAACTAAGAAAAACTAGCTGTACAACTATATTAACTATAGTGTGTGTGTGTATATATATATATATTTTTTTCCTCTTTCTTCTTTTCCTCTTTCAGGTTCTTACTTATTAACTAAAAGAAAAGACAACTGCTTCATAAATGTTTGTCTAAAGTTTATATCTAATAAGTCAGAAGGAAATGTATCTCACTTGAAAATTACTATAAAGCAGATTTAAGAAATAAGCTTTACCCACACTCATAAAACACCTTACAGACTCTCCCTTTAAGTTCTTCTAGGGTAGGTCTTGGATGTTATATTTCTACTTAACACAATGGCTAGCTCAGAAGAGATGATCAGCAAGTATTAATTGATGAATAAATGAACAAGATAATTGTTGAATCTCTCAATCAGTCAGTAGGAATTTTTTAAGAGCAAAAAGAGGTTAAATGTCTTTATGACTTGTCTTTATGTCCAGTTTTAACTTTCTTTATAACCAGTTTTATGACTTTAAAACACAGAACATTAAAATGAAATGTAGGGGTTGGGGATTTAGCTCAGTGGCACAGCACCTGCCTAGCAAGCACAAGGTCGTGAGTTTGAATCCTGGTACCAGAAAAACAAAACAAAACAAAAAAATAATAAGATTGACAAAAGTCTGAAAAAACAGTTTATGCATTGTACACTATTGTCTTCATAGTAGTAAATTAGATGTTATGTGTTTGACTCAAGAAAGAAGTAATAAGAATAAGGAATAAAGAATACTGTAATGAAAATTTTGTAAATGTTCAACACAAACAATGGCAGCTGTGTGACAGACTGCCAAGTAAGAGCGACAAGGGAAAAAACAAACTATGAGTGAGTACTGCTGTGGAAAATGTTGAATATAAGAGATGGATTACATCGTCCTATAATGTACTGGGATAAGATATGTTTTTAGGCAGTTCAGTGGAAGAGCTCCTAGGTTAGGGCTGGATCATACTAGAGGCAATAGATAAAAAAGGGTAGATAATATGACTAAAATATACAAAAATGTAAATTCAGTTCACATTTAAAAGGATAATGTCAGTAATGATCTTTGAAAGAGACTGCAGGTAATCATGTAGACTGGTTCTTAACATAACGTATATACAGGACAGAAATTCTGGCTCTTTCATGTCCTGACAAATGTGATGCAGTACACAGCCTCATCTCTGAAAAAGACATTGTGAGATCCCAGTGAAGTATAGGAAGAAAGTGGCATAAAGTTTGCCTAAGGTAAAACAAAAAACTTGGCTCAACTCCTGTGAAAAAGTCCCATTTATGAATGCTTTTAAAAATGCTTTACCATCTCTTAGTATAAATATTTCACCTATAAAAATCAAATATCATTTTCCTTAGAATCACTCACACAAACTGTGAACATTTCAAAGCTATTGTGAGAAGGCACTTGGATTCCTCAGGAAAAGAATTATTATTTACTTTTTCTAGTCTAATAATGTCTGCAATTTGTCAGTAGCATGTAAGGCAGCTTAGAAGAAGCATTTAAGCATGTCAACAAAGCAGAGAACATTTATACCCATTTAAAATCTGTTCAAGGTATTTGCTAGTGAAACAAAAGCAGCACCAGGATTAAAGAATTAATTAAACTTTACAAACAGAGTTACAAGTAGATGTGGAGTTACTGTAAGCATGAAAAATAGTATCTTCAAAACTCATTTGTTTCTAACAAGAATAAATAAACTTCTTAAAGTAAAGTAGAAGAATGCAGAGAAAATTCAGGGAACCCACAGCATAACCATGCATTCTTATAAAAGACATGAATTTGTGATTGTGTAATGTACGTTTATAAATTTCCAACATTTGATTATTAGGTATAGCGAATACTTAGGGCAAATTGTAAAATGAAGCCAATTTAGCTTGAAAAAGGAATATTTGAGATTTTAGTAAAAATCTTTCCATGTAACTGAGACACATGTGTCCTCATTCTGAAAGGACAATTCTACTTAGCTTCAATGATTTTATGGAATAATCTCACAATATTGGATCACGTTTGGAACAATACCTTAAGGAAATAATATATTGTTATATGATCCTACCCTTAAAAACAATCACAGAAGAATATAACTCATAACTCATTTTCTATTGTTAGAAGTGCCGGGAAGATAATCTCTCTGGGGATTTATACTCTGACTTTCACCTGTAGCTTGAAATGTATGTCCTGAGAAAGGATTTAATGCTCCAACATCCCTTTGTCCCTCTTGGGGGATGCTTTAATTATCTTGCTTTATGTATTTGGGACATAGACATCACTCGTTCTTCATCTCTGCCTGGAGATACGATGTCAGCAAAGTGGCTATGCAGCGGTTGAAAGTTTTAATTGAATCAGCAAGTAGGAGATAAGGAAATAAACTTTACATTAAGTCACACTCTTTCAACTTCATGGAAAAGAATTATAAAAATAATGCAAACTATTTTTAATTTACACAAAAGCTGACCTACATTATTTAGTATTATATAATGCCTACTAATTACTTCATAATTCATGCAATAAAAGTAATTAGTTATTTGATATTGATACCCAATATAACATAAAAATATATGAACAAAAATAATTCTTGAATACTTTTCACTAGGATTAATGCTAATAAACTGTTGCCACTGGGTATGTGCAAAGATAAGGTTATCGAGGTGTGCGCAGTGCAGCAGGAATAGGGCTCTTGGCTACACTGCTTGTCCTTCAGAGTCCCAAGGAGGGAACTGTGTCATTGGTGATTCGGTTCTCAAACAACTGAGCTTGGCTTGAACTATTTAAAATCTTTATTCATAGAGTACGTCTTGACATTCTTTGGTTTTCTCTTAGACTTAAAGAAGTTTTTAAATATTAATTTCTCCTCTGTTCTTGTCTCATCTTCTCATGACAAATTACAACCCCCTGTGCTGAGCGACTTTCTTATACTGAATCAGAGTCATAGACAATAATTTTATGTACTGAAATCCATTTTTAAAATTGTGAATTAAAAATGGAGTTGTTTTATACTGATAAATGATAAAATTAAGAAAAATATCAACATATAGAGCAATCCCACACATTCTCATCATAATGAGGTTGAGGATCACTCTCTTGTGATTAGAATTGGGGTTTGTGTAGTGATCAAAGGGCATCACCCAAGATCCTCATCTATACCTAATTATACATTCTAATTTGAATATGTTATCTAGGAATTTGCACCAGAGAATAAAAGATGTGATATTTGCTGCCATCACTGATTTTCAGAACGGTAGATGCAGGTCTCCTGATCATGAGTATACTTCTGTTAAGAGTAGAACATCAAAAGATGTTCTATAGATTATATCGAAAATCTCCATAAGTGAATAAAAGTCTAATCTGAATTTTTTGGGGGGAGGAATCTTTTAAATTTTATCTTACAGAGAAAAAATAACAATAAAACAGACATTCAGAACAAGTTAGTATCAGAGCAACAATAAGTGATATATTGTGTTTAGTTATCTTACAGTAGTTTTTCAGAGAAAAAAATATAAACAGAAGATCTTTCCCAAATAATATTAGGACAAAACTCTCTTTTCAATGAACCAAGAGAAACTAGTTGTGTAATTACATGAACTATCTTGCGTGTATATATATATACATTTTCCTTTTCCCGTCCTTCCTTTCTGCTTTCCTCCATCAGTTTGTGTTTTGTTTTGTTTTGTTTTGTTTTAACAGTTTTTTCCCATTTCACAATGCCTATAGTACATTTTGGATCTTATTTCCTAGCTCAGTTTCTCACATTAGTGAGAAAGATCAATGTTTACACTTGTGGCTCTGATTTATTTCACTTACTAGTACAGTCTCTAGTTGCATCCATTTACCTATGAAAGTATCAAGTTTATCCTTCTTTATAACTGAGTAGTGCTCCATTATATAAAAAAACCCCACATCTTTTGGAACCATTTCTTGATTGATGGGTATTTGGGTTGATTGCAAGATTTAACTATAATAAATCATGCTGCTGTAAATACAGGTGCACATAAATTGCTGTGGTATGACGTTTTCAAAACTTCTGAGAAGATACCCAGGAGGGGAATAGCTGGGTTGAATGAGACCTATAGTCCTAGTTTTTTTAAAGAATCTCCACACTGATTTCCAGAGTAGTCGCTCCAATCTACACTCCCACCAACAGTGGAGAAGGGTTCCTTTTTCCCCACAACCCCTCCAGCATTTGTTATTGGTTAATATTTTTAGGATAACCATTCTTTCTGGGGCAAGGTTGAATCTTAGAGTTGTTTTAATTTGTGTCTCTCAAATGACCAATGATGTTGAACATCTTTTAAATGCATTTATTTGTCATTTGTATTTCACAATCTGAGAAGTGTATATTCATCTCAGGTGCACATTTTTGGACTGGTCTTTCAATTTTGGAGGCCTGATTTCTTCAATTGTTTGTATGTTCTAGATATAAGCCTTTGAGTGACAACTGACTATAATTTTTCCCATTCTGTGGGTTGTCTTTTCACTTTGTTGGTGATTTCTTTTGTGTGCAAAAGCTTTAACAATTACAAGATCCAACTTGTTGATTCTTTGTATTATTTCCTGTATGCATGCTTGGGTTTTGTTAATGAAGTCTTTGCCTAAACCTATGTCTTCAAGATTTCTACCTAATTTGTCTTCCAGTAAATTTAGTCTTTCTGTTTTAATATTTATGTCTTTGATCCATTTTGGCTTTAGTTTATTGCATGGTGGTAGACATGGGTCTAATTTTAGTCTTCAGCATGTGGAAAGCCATTTTTATGAGCACCATTCATTAAAATGACTATGTTCCAGTGAACATGTTTGGCTCCTTTGTCAAACATTAGGTGGCTGACTGTGTTTGGGGTTGTGTCTGAATCTTCTATTTTGTTCCACTGATCCTTAGTCCTGTGTTTTTGCCAGTACTATGATGATCTTCCCACAGTAGCTTAGCACTATAGTTTCAGGTCAGGGACTGTGATACCTCCTGACTTGCCTTTGCTGCCCAGAATTGCTTTTGGTATTCTTGGCTTCTTCCGGTTCCAAATGAATTTTAGAAATATTTTCTCAAAGTCAATAAGGTATGCTAATAGTATTTTGGTTGGGATTGCATTAAATCTCTATAACAATTTTGGGAGTATGGACATTTTCACTATGTTGGTTCTTCTAATCCATGAGCAAGGGATAGCTTTCCATTTTCCGATATCTTCTTTGATCTCCTTTTCCAGAGTACCATAGTTTTCAATGTATAGACCTTTTACTTCTTTTGTTAAATTGATTCCTAAGTATTTCAGTTTTTTGCTATGGATAAAGGTGTGGTTTCCCCAGTTTCTCTCTGTGTGAGTTTCATGTTTGTGTACAGTAATGCTATGGATTTTTGAGTGTTGAATTTGTATCCAGCTACACTACTGAATTTGGTTATTAAATGTACAAGTCTCTTGGTAAAGTTTTTGGGTCTTCTATGTAGAGTGTCATGTCATCTGCAAATAATGATAATTTGACTTCTTCCTTTCCTATCTGCATTCCTTTTGTTTCTTTCTCTTGTCTAATTTCTCTGGCTAATATTTCCAGGATGATATTGAATAGGAGAGTTGATAGTAGACATCTTTGCCTTGTTCCTGATTTTAGAATGAAAGCTTTCAGTTTTTGACTGTTTAGTATGATGTTGGCTGTGGGTTTGTCATAGATGGCTTTTATTAGATCAAGATAAAGAACCTATATTTCAAATTTCTGTACTTTTTTATTATGAATGGATTTTGAACCTTGCCAAATGCCTTTTCTGCTCCTATTGTAGTGGCCATGTGACTTCTGTCTTTGGTTCTGTTAATATGGTGTACTACTTTTATTGATTTGCATATGTGGAACTATCCCTACATCCCTGAAATGAATCCTTGGTCATGATGGATCATCTTGAGGTTTTGCATCTATGTTCATTAGGGAAATTTGCCTGTAGTTTCCATTTTTGGTTGCATTCTTCCCTGGTTTTGGAATCAGGGTAATACTTGCTTCCCGGAATGATTTTGGAAGTATTGCTTCCCTTTCAATGTTTTTAAAGAGTTTCATCATTAGTGGCTTTAGCTCTCTATATATCTCTTAAAACTCAGCAGTGACTCCATCAAGGGTTGGACTTTTCTTTGTTAGTAAGTTTTTAATTACATCTTCAATTTGCTTGCCTGGTATTGGGTTATTTAGAATTTTTATAACTTCAATTTAGTTTTGGCAATTTGATTGTGTTTGGGAATCTATTTCTTCTGCGTTTTCTTTTATTTTAAATATAAAAGAACAAAAACACATAAACAAACAAACATAAGCAAAACAGCATCCAAACAATAAAAGAAATACAGAATTTCCATCTTATTAGAATATACGTTCTCAAAGCTGATATTGAAGATCTTCTGAATTTCTGTAGGATTCATTGTGATTTCACCCTTTTCATTCCTAATTGTATTCATTCTTAATTTGTGTTTTATCTTTCCTCTTTTTGATGAGGTTGGTGAATGTTTTATCAATTTCATTTGTTATTTCAAAGAATCAACTTTTGATTCATTGATTCTATGTATTGTTTCCTTAGTCTAAATTACATTAATTTCTAGTCTTACCTTTATAATTTCCCACATCATGCAAGCTTTAGCTTTGGTTTGTTCTTTTTCTGGAAGTTTGACGTTCAACATTAGGTTGTTTATTAAAGCTTGTTTTGTTTTCCTAATGTGAGAATTCATTGCTGTGTTTACCTCATAGGAACGCTTTCACTGGTTCCCATAAGCTCACTGTGTTGCACCAGTATTATCATTTAATTGTATATGCTGTTTAACACCATCTTTAATTTCCTCTGTGACCTATTGTTTGTTCAAAAGGGTTTTGTTTAATTTCCGTACATTAAGGTAGTTCTTGTGATTTCCTTTGCCGTTGATTTCCAGTTTCACTGCACTCTGGGCAGATAGTATGCATAAAATGATTTCAATTCCTCCACATTTACTGTAGTTTCCTGATCCATTCTGCCAGTCTACTCCTTTTGACTGATGATTTGAGACCATTCACTTTGCTGGTTATAACTGCTATGTGTTGACTTACCTTTTCATGTCATTTCTCCTGTTGTTTGTTCCCTGGCATTTACGTTTAATTGCCTGCCCTGCTTGGTGGCTTCTTGCTCTTGGTGTTCATGTGTTTGTTGTCCTTCTTATCTCTTTCTAATATATCATCAAGTGCATTCTGTACAGATGGTTTGGTGGACATAAGTTTCTTCAGTTGTTCTTTGTCATGGGAGTATATCTTATTTCTCTCTTGATTTTTTTTTTTTTTTTTTTTTTTGTCTTTTTGAGACAGGGTCTCGCTATGCAGTTCAGGTTGGCTTTGAGCTCATTTTGTAGCCCATTTGGCCTCAAAGTCTCAACAATCCTCCTGCCTCAGCCTCCCAAG
>NW_004955421.1:29221875-29272242 GCF_000276665.1 Chinchilla lanigera
ACAATAAGAAGACAATTTTACTACCAATTTCTATTAGTTCATTTAAATGAAAGATAGCTCTGTGGTGTGCCTCAATCTGGGATGAAGTCTGGTTTCTTTAGGGCTTAAAGTACTTCACACTGAGCTCTCCTTGATCTGAGGTTCTGTGTTGAGAAGTCTGCTCTGATCTCGATGGGCTTTTCTTTATAGGTGATTTGTTTGTTCTTACTAGCTGCTTTTAAAATTTTCTTCTTGTGTTGAATTTCTCTAATCTTGATTTTTATATTCCTTGGTGTTGGTTTATTTTGGTCATGGTTACTTGGCATTTGATATGCTTCATTTATTAATATGTCAAATTCTTTATCCATATTAGGGAAGGTTTTGGCCATTAATTCTGTGAAGAGTTTTTTTAATGGCTTTTGCACTGTCTCCAGCCTTCTTTCTGAGTCTAATTAATCTTATTTTGTCCTTCTTTGCTTCATACTGTGGAAGGTGGATTGATTTTTTTTGTGGTCTCTTGCTATATTTAAGATATCTTTCTTTTCCTGGTTGCTAGCCACATACTTGTCTTCTAGATCTGATATTCTATTCTCACCTTCACTCAATCTGTTTTATATAATTTCAGTGGAAATTCTAAACTTCTGAATTTCTGTTTGGACCAGTTTCATTGATTCCATTTCTTGTCTATGTTGGGCATTCATGGTTTCCATCATTTTCCTGAGTGTCTTTGTTTGTTTACCTGTGTCTGCTTTAATGTCTTTCATTTTGATCTCCATTTCTTTTTGCACCTGAGAGTTTATTTTTTCTATGACCTCTTCCATTTGTTTTTTCATTTCTACTGCTATAATTTTAGAGAGTTCCATCTGTTGGCTTCTGATTTCCTCTATCTCTTGGTGCTCTGAATATGTCCTGGCTGGGCTAGGGATTTGGAGTTGTATTTTGCCTCTTTGTCTTGTCATTTTCTATTTACTATTTTTTAATTTTATTTTGTTTTCTGTGTTGATGTTTATATATTTCTTATGTTAGATAGTTTTATTCCCAGTGTTGAGGATTTCCTTACAGATATCTTTTCTACAGGATGTCCTCTAGATATACATGGCTCTTGCTCTTTATGTCTATCCCAGAAACGTACCTTGAATGTGGAGTTGCTTTCTATTTGAATTAGGGCCCATTTCTTGGTATTGGACTATGGTAGTGATTATGACCCCTCACAGTCTCAATGTTGTCATACAGGAGAGAAAAATGGGTTATAGCAAATATGACATCCTGATTAAATTAGTTCAGCTAGCAATAGCAATCAACTGAAGCACAACCTGACTACTGAAAAACTGTGGTAACTAAAAGCCTTATATTTATAACTGCAGGAGAAACTTCTACAGATATATAATATAACACAATTTTTACCAAGAACCTGTATACAATTATTTTCCACTTAATAGAGTGATTTTACCATGCTATAGATGGGAATTCAAGAGGGATATGGGGTAGGATGGAGAGATGAGTGTGTTAAGTACAGTAGGAGCAAGGTCAGAGGGCACAGGATGATCATCCAGGTTTTGAGTAATTGTAGGATACAAGAGGGAAAGATTGGAATGAAAGGCCTAGGAGTTTTGAAGTAAACCAGAAAGAGAGACAATGTTTACTCACATGAACATATCATAAAATAAAGCAACATAGTAAGGAAAATGAGGAAAAGGAGAAGTAGAATAAAACAAAAATCAATCTTACAGATCTACATCATGAATGAGAGACAAAAGAAGGAAGAAAAGAAAAAAAATATAAAAATATCCTCACTCACTGAAAAGCAACAAACATACACAAAGAAAAACAAAACAGGACAAAACAGAACAGAGAGAAAAAAGACAAGAAAAAGAAAACAAACAAAAAAGAAGCAAACAACAGAAAGAAACAATCAAATCAAACAAAACAAAACAGTAATCCAGCCAAATATCAAGGGGAAAACCAACCAGACCGAAAAGTAAAAGCAGTGAAATTCCTCTACTGTCTACGTTTCTGTGCTATGTCCCAGACAGATCTCAGACATGTGTACTCCAGCCAGGATTCATGATGGGTTTGGGTCTGATCTTTGTCTCTGGATTTGGGGGATGGGATTAGTTTTCTGTGGCTGGAGTTCTCCCTAGTTATTTACAAAAGAAAATGGAAAGAAGAAAAGAGAAAAGAGAAGATAAAAAGGCAAAGACAAGAGGGCAATCCTACTCACCTATTTCTATTGCACGTGTCTTTGTCCGCAAGCAAATGTCGATTCACCTAACTTACCAGCTGTTGGCTCCTATTGCTACTGTTGCTTCAGACTTTTCCATGCCTCTAGTCCCACTTGTCCATTGTATGCACCATAGCTGAGGTTTTACTGTGTTTCTGGCATTCCGGCAGCTCTCTGAGTCCTGAGTCCCGCCAGTGGAGGGAGGGCGCAGTGGATCTCAGCCTCTTCCTGCCAGCCACTGCTGTCCTCCACAGCAATGGCGAGAGATGCACTAGTCTAGCGTGGCAGAATATAGTGCTCTGAAGAGCTCAGGGAAATTGGTGATTCTATAGACTAGTAACAGAAAGGAGAAGTCTTGTTTCTTTGCCATATTTATGAAGTGAATTGCGTATATATATATACACACAAGATAATTATATTTATTTATTTTTGTTAGCTTTATTTTATTAGCTAAAACTAGGAACTTAGCTCTGGGTTTCTTCTGTATGTGTACAGAAAAAGAAACACCTACCACTCAAAAGTGTCTTCCATATTCCCACAGTAAAAAGAGGAAGAAAGGTAAATCTTTGAGTTACTATGACAGAGATAGGGCAGGAACTTTAATCATCAGAGTTTTTGCAAGAATTTATTCTGAGTGTAATATTAGCAAATGGCTACTCTCTGTTCAATTATGAAGAACTATGGAAAGATTGATATTTGAAATATTAACATATGTTAAGATATACTACAGTATTCATTAGCTGGTAGAACTTGGCATATTGTGTTCACATCTTACATATTTGTTAAGTAATCTTTGTGGTCATTTTGAAATTACAAAATGAATCTTAGAAAGCATAGATATAAATTATAGAAAATTTAATGGATATGAAACTTGTCCACTCTATTGTTTCACTTTCCTGTATATAATTCTAATATCTCTGATAACTCAATTTGGGAAAAGTTCAATAATATACAAGCCAGTTTTGCCCCTGAGGTAGCAAACTTAAAATTTGCTACTCTTGGTGATATAAAGGACACAATGTCTACATATACTGAAATACTACATGGGTACTTGTGGGCAAAAGAATGTTAGCTCCTCACTGAGATTCATAAGTGTACAAAGCAGTAAATAAATATTTAATAAGAGACCGTTTACCTTAGAGAAATAATATATTACACTACATTTCAAAAATCAATTTGAATTACCTCAGCCAAAGCCATAATCATTAGTCATAAGAGAAATTAATTACTATCATCTCTTCAGTTTTATGATGAATGCATAATAGTAAGGAATTAATGTCTCTGACTTGGAATCTGCTCCTGACTTATAAGTCTGAGATGTCAGCCAAATCTAAACATTTTCCATGAGACCTTCTTGCCTTAAGAAACCTATGTCTGCCTTAGAGAGAATTCAGAAAATCAATGTGACTACAGGAGGATCTGGGCTGTACAATTAAGAGAATGATGCTGAAATTTTTTTAACCATGTCTATGCTGCCTGCTAATATCTCTAATTAAATGATATTAATATTATCCTGTACCCTTTTTGCTATGAGTATAGATATAACATAAGCTGATATCTAACATGAATACCTAGGAAGTCTCTATGTAAAGCTAATGATACCTTTTTTCTTTTGTGCTTATAAAATTCAAATTTTAATTTAATTTTTAAAAATAGAAATAATAGCATATTTTCAGCAAAAGATAGTTACTCAATACCTAGACCAGCGTGGAATTCCTGAACTGGATTATAACTTTATGTGGACGTGTTGACCACCAGTGTCTTTGCCGTGAAAATCATCTTGCTTCCCTGGCTGTTTGACTCCTGTCGGTTAAAGGTCATGTTCTCAGATACAACCCTGATTCAGGACCATTCTTTTAATTAATCAATAGCAGAGTGGGAATATTGCCTATAGGTGAAATTTGTTTTCACTGAAAGGAACCAAATGCTATCATATGTAAACAATAAAGTTATGAATAACTCACATGAAGAAATTATCACTGGACAAGAAAAACAGCTTGTCCTTCCTTTTATTGGTGTCTAATGTCATAATAATAAGAACTTTAATTTCTTGTGTCATCTTCTTTTGTCTCTCCATTGTAGTCTCTACATAAAACTCATTATTTCTGGAGAAGGCAAAAGAGCAAAAGGAAGTCAATGACACTAAATCTGGTGGAGAAACAAAGCAAAAAGCTAGAGTAATTTCCCCAGACCCATTCCTACTTCAACTATCAGTTTACTTTCTGCTTTTTTTAGAAGTGACCATTTCATACACTTCAAAAGTATACTCATTTTTCACCTCTCCTATGAAGAGGTGTTTATTTATGTTTGCTATTTTTCCTTTTATGACTTGTTAGCTCCACAAAGGTGTTTAGACCTCAGAAAGGAAGGATGTTATGCTCTGATGTTACTCATTGCTATGATGGCTTTTATCAAGTGGTCAGTAGGCACTGGTGCAAATAATTTTGGGAAATTACTACTTTGAAGGTATGTGCTTCAATCTCTCCCTTAGGGACATAAGAGAACAGAACAAAGAGTGAATGTCTGCTGCAATGGTGCTGCACACTGTATATTCTGTATTGCAAAACAGATGAGACAGGAGGTTCAGGATAGGAAAAATGAAAATGTGTAGAGTGTTTTTATTCATATTAATATTTGAATGAATATGAATTTATAAGTGGAAATGTTCAGGTATTGTTTCCATGCAACAAAAATACTTGAAATAGTTACCTTTTTTAAAAAAAATAAAATTAATAATATAGTCTGCACAGAAAGCAATGATCACAAAACACACAGACACACACACACACACACACAAATAAGCAAAGGAGAAGAACATTCAAGTGTACTGTTTGAAAAGTTCCCTACTGGCAATGACTTTGCCACTGTCCTTCAGGGATGCCCTAGCAAGAGGCCATCATGCCACACCTGTGGTGTTCAGGTGGAGCCTGCCTGTTGGACTGAACCTCCTGGAAACCAGGGCTGAGCCATTTCTGCCTCTGTCACTTTAGGGTAGGTATTTCTCCATGTGGTCATGCTGTAACAGAAGTGAGAGGGCAGGAATTTCAGTCACTGGGGTCACCTCCTCATGTAATTTGTTCACATCTTAAAGGCCTCCTCTGACCCCATCATGATATTCCACTCCCATTTCAGGATGAAGTGCTGCTGCTCCTGCTCAACTATGTGCTTGCTGGTGTGAACAGAACCCAATCAGTGATGGGTCGTTTCAATCTCAAGGCAAAAAGCTAGTCTTTATCTACTGTAGGTCGGTAACAGCCCGGAGCTGTGTCTCCACAGGAGCGCAGCTATCCATGAATGGTAAGTCTTGACCCAATATCCCAGGGGCCTATGCTGTGATCCACCAAAGGATACAAGCAGCAGCATCACTTTTCAGGTAGGCAATGGAGCTGCTGGATCTTTTGACCAAAGTGGCAAAGTAGGCTCTCTTGTTCTGGGCCTCCAAACACACACACACACACACACACACACACACACACACACACACACACGAAATGAGACTTACACGGACAGAAAAGTCATTGTTTCTTAGGAAAGTCAGTCTTTTTACTTAATACCTCGTGCTACCTAGATGGTGCCCACCCATATTAAAAGGGTAATCTGCTTTACTAAGGGTCTGGTAAGTGAAATATTAGTCATATATTTGAAGAACGTTCAGCAACGTTTAGGCTGCTCTTTAGCCAAATAGCTGGACACCATAGCCTATCCAATTTAAAGTTAACTGTCATAAAAACTCAACTTCAGATATGTTAATATGCAGAATAAATGCATCAAGTCCAAGTTAGGGCTGCATTGCAAATTTAATTACTAATCAAGATCATTGAATCTATTAATTCCACATTAATAAACTAAATATACTATGGCATATTCATAGCATTACACCAATAGATGCAGAGGAAAACAGACAGACTCTGTCAGGGTGGTCTTTTCATTTATATTTCATTTGAGCTGGGGTCAACCGCCACAGCTCAACCAGTGCAACCTAAAGTATTCACTCAGTTTTGTAAAGTAAAGAACTCTCATTTTATGGAATGGTTTGTTTTATAGAACAACTTTGCCAGTAGTCTACAGATATTGGGCTATTCATAAGAAATGAAAGTAGGGGCTGGGGATTTAGCTCAGCAGCAAAGCGCCTGCCTGGCAAGCGCAAGGTTGTGAGTTCGGTTCCTGGTACTGGAGAAAAAAAAAAAAAAAAAAAAAAAAAAAGAAATGAAAGTAGTTTGACTTCTGACATAAATACAAAAACAGAAAATTTCAAATGGTCTATATATCCATATGTAAATGTTAATAAAGCTAACAAATGAAAACATCTACATAATATTAGAGGAAATAATATTTATAAACTGAATCCAGAGCACATTAACATTAGAAATGTTGATACATTAGAATACATAGCAACCATTGTGAATTTCTATCATTTTGTCTTGAGGTCACATATCATTTTTGATGTTTTTGTGTTGTTTTGATTTTGTCTTCATTATTCTTTTGTCAGTTTTTCTTTAATTTTAAAAACAAAAATGAATATGTTAAAATAAAGCATGTCTATCAAAAGGCACTATGGAAAAAGTAGAAAGGTCAACTACATACTATAATATAATTTTTAAAAAAATCAACAAAAATAATATCCAATACATACAAAGTATTGTTACAAAATACGGTAACATGGTAAAAATTAGGGGAAAATTTTACATAGTACTTCACAAAAGATGGTGTCCAAGTATCAAGTGAACATACCCAGGAGGCTTTAAACCTGTCATGCCTCGTGAAAAAGAAATCTAGAAAGACATAAAATCACATACTTCCCCAAATAGATAAAAATACAAGGAGTCGAATCACCAAATATTGCTTAGAACTCTACTCACCAGTGATTGAAGGATAAGTGTCCTTCTTACAAAAACACAGGGAATTTCCTTGAAAAAATATGGTTTACTTTGGATAATAAAAGGTGTATCCCACAGATGTGTACATTTCCACTCTCCTATGTTTTGCACTAGAGTATATCCATTTGGGTAATTTGTTATCCTGTTCTTTCAGTCCTGTTCTCATTTTCAAGTATCTTGTTCTTAAAAATATAGTACAAAATAAGAGAGATCAGAAATCAACATTAGTCTGTGCTTTGAGTGTGGACACAGAGGTGCAATATTGTGTCTTATTTCTAATCCAAGCATGGAGTGCAGCTTGGCAAGTTCAATAGGTCACTCATGTATAGCTCTATTTATTTTCTTTAGAAGCCACTTTGAAGATACCAAAGTATAGTACAACAACTATTGATAATCTCCTACCACTTTTGTCTATAACTCACTATTATTTGTCTATTTGTTTTCCTGAGAAATATCTTGTAGATAACAATATGTAAAGCAATAACCATTGATAATTTCCTACCACTTTCCTGTTTGGTAAGCACCCCCTATTATTATGTTATCCTTCTTTTACTCTTTAAAATAAAAAAATAAAAAAAATAAAAAAGAATAAATTTAGTGGGTGGACTGGAGAAATACAAAAAAATAGAAATAAAACCAGCTGCATATGGTTGGGGTGGTGCTTGGTGCCGATAACTGATTCACCTCAGTATGCACTCATTATATGTTAAACTGCTTTTCTGTGCAGGCTGCTTAATGAACATGTGCACCTCCAGCTATGCACGCTCAGGCGCAGCAATAAAGAGGTCGTGGCCAATCCATGGACTGGTGCTCTAGTTTGCACTTACTCTTAAAAAAAATTTTGATGAGGTATGTTAATTCCAACATAACTCCCTACAGTTTATAATTATGATTGCACTTATGCTTTCACCTTACTAAGTGTTTTTGAAAGGCTTTCAAATTTAGGTTATGAGTTTTATTATGAGTATATTATTAAATTTGAACTATTGCTACACAGAGCTCATTGTAAATAACTTCCAGGGGATTTGGCTTCTGTCTACCTAGCATGGCACTTTGTTGCTGGTGTAATCTAATAGAAGACTTTTTGAGGACATGCAAATTCCCTACCAAGTAACACTCCTCTGTAATTAAAAATGAGGCTAATGAACAACTATTTATTTTATAGCCGATAGCTGTGAAGACAAAGAGGGCCTGTAAAGTTGCAGGAAATGGCACTGAAATCCTGGGCCCATTCACTTTCCCAATCTCTAGACAATCTTCACTGGTTTTTCACCCTTTCCCTAAACAGGAAACGCCTCCATCACACCTTTCCCTCAGCTGATGTCTCCCTGCTTCCACTCGAGCAATCTGGTGAAATAGTGCCCAGCACTTCAGAGCTGCAGTCCTTGCCTGCACCTGTGCTCTTCCTGTCCTCTGCACGGGGATCAAGCTCTGTTTGCACATATGGCCTACTCCCTCACTTGTCCCCCACATCAGAGCCCTTCCTGCCTGCGAGTGCATACTTCCTAGAAACCTTTGTTCTCCTGTTTCACTAAGCCTTTCACTTCAGTTCATTTATTTGTATGGTTCTGGTTTACTCTCATCAACTTTTAAAATGTCTTCTTTCCATCCTTCTTTGAGAAGCAGTGAGATTTCATTTCCGTCTGTTGTTTCTGCTCCCTGTTCTCTCTCCTGTCTCCCGTCTCTCCTCTCTCTCTTTCTCTCTTGCTTTTGCACAAATGTTGACTATCTGCAATCCCTCTGATCACACTCTCTCAAATCCAGTTCATGGTGTTTTCCTATCCTCCCTCAGCTCTGTTAAGCCTTTTCTGTTGAAATTATCAGTGGCTTCTACATTGCTAAAATGAATGGCAGAATCTCAATCTACCTTTCTTATTAGCAGAGAATAGCATAGTTTTCTCCTTCTACATTGTGTTAGTTTGTAGGTTACCAGTATTTCTTGACTTTTTTTGGTAATTAATTGGCTGAGAATCAATTTAGTTATGTCCCCTGAAGTCCTTGACCCCTTTCAGTCTCAGTTTGCATACGACATTAGAGATATTTTGTATGAGATTTGGAAGGTGGTGTAAAACAGCACCCATGTCCTATATGGTGTAAAGGCTTGTGTGGTGCACAAGGCCCTGGTCATGCTAACCTGCTAGCTCAGTGTGTGAGTGACAGCCTCACCCTAGTCTGCAGGACCTCCACCTCCTTCCAAATCTCCTCCTTCATGTTCTCTTACTCCTGGAGTCTGAGAGGTTGAGCACAGATACAGTAGCAAGGGCATATGTGAGCGATTTAACTAGGTTTCACATTTACAGGAAATCTAGTCACTGTCGTGAAGTCCATGTTCTGTCTCCTAATTGTTCTGTTTCTCTGACCACGACTTTGTTAGTACCTCCTCCTACCTCTCACCGTGTATTCTCTGTCCTCCTTGCTGCTACCTCAGCTTGAGAATTTCGTTCTCTTATCCTTCCTGTCTGCACTCACTTTTTGATGTCCTCATCCTGGCTCAGAGCTTTCAACACATCTACACTCCAAACAATTAAATAAGTTAAACACAGTTGTAAATTAGACAAAAATATATCTTTGAGAGTTCAGATTCCAATTCCCGACAGCACACTCAATATTGCTAATGTCGCCAGTGTTGTCTAATGTGCATCTCAAATTCACTGTGTCCAAAATTGAACTTCTGGTCTGCCTCCCACAAAAATATGCCTCACTCTACCCGGAACATTTCCTTCCTCAGCTGATGCCAGCTAAATTTTTCCCGTTGCTTAGGATAAAACCCATGCCTGACCTCTCTCTCACACTCATGCCCAGTTAGGAAGCAATTCATGGCACAATGACTTCTGGGTAAAACCCTAGCTCACTTGTGCCTTAAAGCCCCCAGGCTTCTGATTTCCTGACCCTGGATTCTGCTGTCCTCTTCTCTGACCACCCTGGCCCTTGGGTGGCCCCTGGAATATTCCTGGTTCATCTTCTCCCCTCAGTAACGTCCTTACTCCTAGGCTAGGCGCTGCACTGACACAGTACCAGCAGCATATGGAAACTCTCTAGCCCTCCCTTCACCTTGATGCTACCTTTTATTGTTCTTTTGACCCGCGTACTTGTCTTCAATTGTTACTTTAGCAGCACAATTTCAGTGAGGTTCTACCATACCCTTGTGTAATACACAATAATAGCCCTTTGTCCTGCTTAATATTACCTTTTATATAGCATTTTACATCTTTTGATATTCTTCATAATTTATGTAATGTGGAAACTGTCTGATGATGGTCAGTAAGCCTGGAACAGAGCCTCATTTGTAGTAGGCATGTATGCATGTGTTTGAGAAATAATAATGAACACAGAGGTTGACTTTTTCTGTACAATCACTTGGGAGAGTTTGGGCTCAATATCGTCTTAGACTAAGTGATGGGAAGATGCACACTCGTTTGAAGTGGTCCTCTCCTTTCCACATTTCCCTACTTCCAGGCTTCCTCTTCAACTCTGGCTCTCAGCTGCCGGATTCCCTCCTCAATGTTACTATCTCAACTTGATCTTTCCGTCCAACTCAGCAGTGTGTTTTCACCATTATAGGAATTTTGCTAAACAATGATATTGTAAAACATTTTTTTAAAAATGAGACTGTTAGAAACATAGAATAATTTAACTGTCAACTAGATTGTAGTAATTTACTACAAAGTGTCAAACTTCCTCAAAGCCGTAATCCCTCTTAAGCAACATAAGAGGTCAGGATCTCTACGTAGTCATCCTACTCTCCATGCTTTCTGTTATCAGAGTATTGCTAAAAGATGATTGTGCTTTATAATGCCATGAAGAAGGTAGGTTTTTTGCTTTAAAGTAGAGAGACTCTACTATTATTATTGTTATTATTAGTTGTATTTTGTGTTAGCTTTTCCTAACTGAATTATTGTTGTACAGTTTCCCATAATAACTTAGACTGGAGCCTCATGTAAATAATGCCTATTGCTTTTTATACATTATGGTAATATTATTTTAGATTAATTTTAAATATCTCTTTACTTAAAGCAAAAGTTGATCATTTTTGAAGAAGTTTAAGATTGACAAAAGGTAATGTATATTGAAAGACTTTTGGAAAAGATGCCTATGTACCGCATTCTGATAAGTATAAAGATTAAAGGTATAAAGAAAGAAATACCCTGGTAGAGTATATTTAATATGTCTTAGGGTAATAAAAAAATGTGGAGAATTATGTAGAAGACACATAATAGTGATGAATTGTTGGTAAGCTGGGAAGTGAGCACAGGGACTTTCAATTGTCCATATTATTTTTCACTTTTATTTCATTAATTTTTTTTAATATTTTTTGGTACGGGAATTGAGCTCAGGACCTCATGCTTACAAAGCAGGTGCTGTGAGGCTGAGCTATATCCCAAACCCTTATTTTTTACTTTGAAAAAATGTGTAACTTTTGTATGGTAAAAATAATAGTTTTAATTCATCTATACTTTTTAAAGAAATCACAGTCTTTATGGTCTTTACTTTGAACATTAGTTTTAATTTTATGTTCTTGTACAAAGAAATATCCATTATTCTTTAATTAAAATATATCATTATCTTATAACCAATCTTAAATTTCATATACAGAAATTTATAATTAGAATTTAGAATTTATATTCAGTTCTCAAAAATATAAAACAAAGTCTAACAATATGTACATTTATGATCATTACTCTTTCCTAAAAGTTATATATTTTAAAAAGCTATACAGAAAAGTAATTTATAGGTAAGTCACATATTATTGTAGTGTCTTCTTTCTAATATTAATTTCATAATTTTTATGTTAATAGAATATGAAATGGTGATGTATTTCACAACATCCCTCAAGTATAAATTTTGGAAAATTTTCTACAGGTAAGATTATTATCAATTAAAATTTCTTTTAGAATTGAGTTAAAATTCCCCATATTTAACAGTGGACTTATCAGAAAACATTTCCTTTAATATAATGTAAACTTATGATTATATTACAGAGAAAATGACACATGAGCTTGATTATAATAAGTCACCATATCAACTGAGTCTCATGGTCAGCTGGCCTGTGTGACAAAAGGACTTTTTCTGAAATAAAATCAGTGGTTGCCAGGAGATACTAAGCACACTTATGAAAGGAGTTTAATCATATCTCCAGTCTCATTAGTAATAGAGGTTGTTGCATTAGTTCCATTGGTACTTCTAATAACGTCATACCTGTGTTCAAATATATTCTAGATTTCTAGTTTCTTCCCCTCTGGATGGTTCAAGTTTGTATATAGGACCTTTATTGAGTAATGAAAATGAATAGGAGACAATCTATTGTTCCTCCATTGTAACAGGAAAGGGAAAATAGTAACTATTTCAACTCCCAGTCTGAAGCAAATAGCGTTTCTTTTTAAATTGGAACAATCCACTCCCTGAGTGTAAAGAAAGTCGTACAAATTAGTTTTCCTAACTGATTATTTGTTCTAAACTTTGGTTCAGTTAATTGACAGCTTGGGTGGGCAGTTGTTTTTCTACTTATTATAGTTTACAGAAAATGTCTTATAGATGCCTAAATAATGAACAGGCTTCATGTAGACTCCTGTTTCTCATCTTCCTTTCACTGCTTTAGAACAAAGGTTACCAGTCAAAAAATAATGTACAAAATCTCACTGCAATTAATCAGCTCTTAGACAAAGCCGAATAAGCATCATAAGGCTCGATTTTCTTATTTTTGCAATTTTCTATTTTATTGATGCATTTTAGATCTACTTAGTGATAATATTCAGGGAATTTGTACCTGTACATGATACATGTGGCTTCTTCTTTTTATCTCATTCCCCTGACCTCCCTTCAACACCTCTTTTCCTGATTATTTGCAAAAGCTTTGTTTCTGTTTGTTCCTCGTATTTCTATTTTCTGTCTTGTCTCTCCCTTACCTTATCCCACCACTCTCCCCTGTTCTGCTTCTCATATCAACATTCTGTTCCCATTTCCTCATGTCTGTCATACATTTTGGTCCTTCTTTACACTTTTGCTTTCTCACACCAGAGAAACAATGTGATATATAAACACGTATGTCCAGTTGATTTTACTGAAGAACGTGATCTCAAGGTGTATGCATTTAGCTAAAAATGTCCCAAGTTTATCTTTCTTTATGGCAAAGTGTACTTCACTGTATTAGAAAAACACATCTTCTTTACCCATTCATTGGTTCATCGGGCTATTTCCAAGATTTAGCTATTACAACTGTGCTGCTATAAATATGGGTGTTCACATAGATTTCTGTGATATGACCCTTTTAGTTCTTTCAGAAGGGCACTAAGAAGGGTGCAGCTGGGTCAAATGGAAACTCTAGCTTTAGTATTCTGAGGAATCTCCACAACAATTTTCACAGTAGTTGCAATAATCTACATTGCCACCAACAGTGGAGACCAGCTCCATTTTACCCATAGCCCTGCCAGCACTTGTTATTTGCTGTTTTCTTGATAATAACCATTCTTTCTGGAGTGAGATGGAATCTTACGTTGTTTTAGTTTGCATCTCTTAAATTGTCCGTGATGCTGAGCATTTTTTCATACATTTATGTACCACTTCTATTTATTTCTTCATCTGAGAGGTGTCTATTCCTTTCTGATGCACATTTTTGAATTTGGCCTTTAAATTTGGGGTGTCTGATTTTTGAGTCCTTCATATATTCTAGATAGTAGTCCTTTGTCTGAAGAACAACTGGCAAAATTATTTTCCAATGCAGCAAGTTTTCTCTTCACTCTGTTGGTGATTTATTTTGCTGTACAAAAGCTCTTTGATAAGAAGAGATCCAACTTTTTTATTCTTTGGGATATCTGCTGTGAAATAAGGGTTCTGTTCATAAAAATCTTTGCCTACACAAACGTCTTCATGATTTCTACACATTCTATCTTCTAGAAGATTTTGTATTTTGTTTTAATGCTTAGAACTGTGATCCATTTTGATTTTAGTTTAGTGCATAGCAAGATACATGGGTCTAGCTTTAGTCACCAGCATGTAGAAAGCCAAACTTTCCTGAAGCATTTATTACAGAGGCTAAATTTCTTCCAATGCATGTGCTTGGCCCTTTTGTCAAAGACAAGGTGGCTGAATGTTTTTGGAGCTGTTTCTGCATTTTCTAATCTGTTCCACTGAGCATTGGCTCTGTATTTTTGCTGCTGTTTGTTTTTGCCAGTGCCATGCTGTTTTAATTACAGTAGCTTTGTAGTATTATATGAAGTCAGGGATTGTCATACCTCCAAACTTGGCTTTGTTGCCCAGAATTGCTTTTGCTATTCTAAGGTTTCTTTGGTTTCAAATGAATTTTAGAATTGTTTTCTTTAATTCTGTAAGATATTCTATTGGTATTTTGTTCAGGATTGCATTAAATCTGTATGACAATTTTGAGACAATGGCTATTTTCACTATGCTAGTTCTTCCTACCCAAGAACAAGGGATAGCTTTCAGTTTTCTGCTATCCTCCTTGATCTCCTTTATCAGACTACTATAGTTTTCACTGTAAAGTTCTTTAACTTCCTGTGTCTTTCATTTTGGGGGCATATGATTGTGAAAGGTGTTATTTCCTTAATCTCTCTTTTAGTGAGTTTGTTTTTAGTATAGGAATGCTATTCATTTTTGAGGTTTGATTTCATATCCAGCTACAGAACTATATCTGATTATTAAATCTAGAAGTCTTCTGGTGGAATTTTTGAGGTCTTCTTTGTACAGTATCATGTGATCCACAAATAGTGATAATTTAATTTCTTCCTTGCCTATACTTATTCCTTTTATTTTTCATTCCTGTCCAATTGCTCTGGCTAATATTTCCAGATCAATATTGAATAAGTGTGATGACAGTGGATATCCTCATCTTCTTCCTGATTTTAGAGTGAAAGCTTTTAATTTTTGTCCATTTAGTATGATGTTGATTGTTGGTTTGTCATAGATGAGATAAAGACCATCCATTCCAATTTTCTGTAGTTTTTTGTCATTAATGAGTGTTGGACTTTGTCAAATGCATTTTTTGCACCTAATGGGATGATGTCTTGTTTACTTTTCTCTCGTTGTGGAGACAAAATATCAAATACCCAAAATTAAGGAAGGAAAGATTTATTTAGCTTATAGTTTGTGGAGGTTTCAGTCCATAGGTAGCTGGCTCTGAGGCAGTGTGGCACATGGCAGAGGGCAAACGTTCATGGCAGCAGAAGAGAGCAAAGAAACAAGAGCAAAGGGGGGAATGGCAGAGCTAGCAAGCCTCTTTCCCTCCCTTATGTTGTAAGGAGGCTACCCCCACCCAGGGGGCGTGTAGCACTCATATAATCTCCAGGCCCTCTTCTTGCACAGCCTCAGGATGAGTACAGAGTAAGCATACTGGCTCCCTGCTGAATCACACAGTTAACCTTCTAAACGTCTCACATTAACACAATGAACAACATCCTAGAGCAGGAAAAGCATGTCCTTTTCACCCCAGGACGTAGAACTGCTGAGTCGCTTAGCCAAACCTCTGACTCCTCAAGTTGACACAATGTATCAATAATAACAGACAATCAGTGATTTTTGCTCTCGGCTCTGTTGGTATGGTGTATTACATTTCTTGATTTGAGTGTATTAAATCATCCCTGCATCCCTGAGATGAATCCTACTTGATCATCTTCTTGATGATTTGCTGCATCCTGTTTACCAATATCTCACTGAAGACTTCTGTGTCAATGTTCCCTAGGGATATTGGTCTGCTGTTCTCTTTTTGGTTGGGTACTTCTCTGGGTTTGATATCAGGGTAATACTTGCAGTAATGAATTTGGGAGTACTGCTTCCCTTCCAACATCACTGAAGAGTTTGAGATGTGGTAGTACTAGTAAATTTCTTGTAGAATTCTGCAGTGAATCTATCAGGGTCTGGGCTATTCTATCTTGGTATGTTTTTAATAACATATTCAATTTAATTGAATTATATTAATTTATTAGAATTTTTATATCTTGTTGATTTAGCTTTGGTAATTCATATGTTTGTAGGTATCTTTCCATTTTCTCTGAATTTTACATCTTATTAGAATAGAGCTTCCTGAAGTAGCTATACATGATTTTCTGGATTTCTGTCGTAAATTCTGTGATTTCGCCCTTTTCATGACTAGTTGCATGGATTTGAGTCTTTACATTTTAATATGGTTGGCAAGGGGTTTCTTCATTTAATTTGATATTTCAAAGAACCAACTCTTCAATTCATTGACTCTTTGTATTGTTTTCTTATTCTCCATTGCATTAATTTCTGCTCTTATTCTTATAATTTCCTTCATTGTATGAGCTTTTCACTTAACTTGCTCTTCTTTTCCTGGAATCTTGAGATTCAACATCAGGTTGCTTATTTGAGCTCACTCTGTTAGTCTGATATGGGAATTTACTGTTATAAATTTCCCCTCTAGCACTGCTTTGTTGCATCCCATAAGTTCTAGTATGTTGTATTGGCATTACCATTTATTTATAGAAACTGTCTAATTTCTAATTTAAGTCTACCTGTGACCCACTGCTTGCTCAGGAGGATATTATTTAATTTCCATGTGTTAATGTAGTTTTTGTGGTTTCTTTTGCCACTGATTTCCTATTTCATTGCACTATGGTCTGATAATATTCATGGGAAAATTTCCATTCCTTTCCATCTATTTAAGCATGTTCTAAGAGCTAGAATATGGTCTATTTGCAAGACCATCCCATGTGTACCTGAGAAGAATGTTTATTCTGATGCTGTGTATTAGAACACTGTGTAGATATTTACTAAGTCCATTTGTTCAAAAGTTTGTTTTGGTTCTGGTATTACATTGTTTTTTCACCTAATTGATCTGTCTATTTGAGAGTGGGGAAATGAGGTCTTCCATTGCATTTGAGACATTGGGGAAATGAGGTACCCCATTACAATTATATTAGTGCTTCTTTGATTTTTTATGTCTGTTAATGTTTGTTTTATATAGTTGGGTGCACAAGTGTTTGGTGCATATTTATGATTATGATCTCTTTCTCTTGAATTGTTCCCTTTAAAAGGTTGTAGTAACCTTTTTTGACTCTCTTAATCAGTCTTGGATTGAAATCCACTTTGTGTGCAAATAGAATACCTACCTCTGTTTTTGTTTTTGTTTTTGTTTTTCAGATTCCTATAGCCTGGAGCATTGTTTTCCGCCCTTTGACTTTCATTCTATGAGTTTCTTTTTGAATTAACAAAATGAAAGAAATAAAAAAGAGCAAAAACAACCAAAAACCCTCCATAATTCAAATATTCAACACAGTCTTTTTGAAGATATGGAGAATTTTTGTTTTGAGTCTATTTATAAGATGTCATAGATGAAATTCCATAAAGCACAAATGACTAGGGTGAGAAATATGGAAACTAAAGAAACAAGAAATATAATCTCAACCCTCTAATAATTTTTAATGGAATGGAAAGAAAAATAATCAAAGCAAATCAAATAAAATGAAAAGAAAGTCTATATGTGTTTACCCCAAAATAGTAATTGGAATATGATGGCTATTAGGAAGTATGTGTACATATATGCCACTGATTCATCCATAAAGAAGAAGGAAAGTCTATCATTTGCACAAAATAGAGAGAGCTACACGGCATCATGTTAAGTGAAATAAACCACACACAGAAAATACCGCATATCACCTCTCATCTGAGGCAAGTGAAAAGTAAACATCAATTAAAAGTCAACATGTAAGTAGAAGAGACTTTTACTACATTCAGGACAGAGAAGAGTGCAGTGGAATGGAAACAGGGTACAAAGGACAAAGGCAGATGATAGATGGACATTATTTAGGGAGACTCTGTCTCAAATTTAAACTGATTCATTTTTCAAAAGGGCTGGAGAGGTAGCTCATGACAAAGACCCTGAGTTCAACCACCAGTTCCACAGTAGAGGGAGAGAGGTTGAAGTAGGTCACAGCACTGATCCATCTCAAGGAACGGAGTCACTTGGGGAAAAGTCTAGAACATAATATGAGAACTTATATGCTCATACCTAATGTGAGCATATAAGCTCAGCTTGACTTCTTTAGCAGGTGGCATATTAGAGATGGAATTTTAAACCCAAGATATAAAGGGATGTATAGCCATTGCATCACGTAATCTAGCAATTTATTTGAAATTTAGAACTATAAATATAAATTTATCTTATTCATATGATGTTCTGAACTAAATAAGACACAGCAAAATATTCAGTAACTGACTAGTTGCTGCAGTTGTCTCTAAAATCTTACCACCACTGAATATGGAGGGATGATTTTTCTCTATATACCACATGCGTAATTTACATTCATGATTGTAAGTTTCATATACATACATGTAATGTGTCAATAGCAAGTTTATGAAACTATTATCTCAGTATAATCAAGTTTTTACTCAATTTCATTTTTTATTGTATGTTCAAGTGCTAAATTAATGCTTCTCCAATCAGTGCTGATTTCTGATGCATCAAACTGAAATAGCATTGTTCCTATTCATAGAGATTTTGTTTTGACAGTGGCAAAATGCTATCGTGATTAGATAGAGAATTTATTTAATCCATACATCTTGTGGGATAAGAGATAAGCAGGTAAAATATACTTTAATGACCAAAACACAGTTTCAAAAATTATTAAATATATGTATAATTTTATTAAACCAGAATGTCAAGTGTTCTGGACTAAAAGAAGTTAATAGGCTATTTTCTGTAAAAAGTCAATTAAAATAGCAACCCTTACTGCAGTTAATTTTGCAGGCTATCTATCAGAGCTGTAATTTTTATATAATTATGGTCACATTGTGCTCACCTTACTAAAACTTATTCAGATAATACCAAGTTTAGAAATTTTCAAAGCATTCAATGTATGAATGAATCATCAGTCTTCAGACAAATCATTAAAATTTCATGTTTCCTCACATTAATTTTGATTTAGGCAGTAACAAATTTGGGAAGGTATGAGAATATGAACTGTACACTTGTTTTCATATACTGCCTTATTTTTCATTTTATTTATATTGAGTTTCTAAAGCCTGAGTAAATTGTTTTGTTATCTCCCTAAACATGGCAAATTTATAAAATTTTAATTTTGACTAACATGTCCACAAGGAGTATTTTGATGATGTAGTTTAAGAATTTGAATATATTCATTTGGTCTTAAAATGTTGAACCTTGAAGCTTTCTTCAGTATCAGCTGCTCCCGATGTGGTATCTTTAATTTGTGAAATGCTTTGCTTGTATTCCATAACATTCCCAGAGCACAGGACCATTGCATTCATCCAAATGTAATTGCCATTCACAAATAAACTTTTATAGAACCAGATCAAAAGACTTTGCAAAATAATTTTCAGAAATGAAATTTTTCATCATTTTCTTTACAACCCATCAATATAATTTATAAACATTTTACAGCTTTAATTTCCTGGTGGATGTTGCATTATTGTACACCCAAGATAAAGGATTAGGAAAGTCTATATTCCTTAATGTGAATGTTACAGGAGACAGAAGTTTGCTTTTCAGAGCTTTGCTCACTAAGCTGGTCTTTCTCAATCCCATGCCATCCAAAAGCTAATTTCCACACCCTCTTTCTCATGCTCATTCAGAGAAGTGCCAAGCTTTAAAACTAGAAAATCATCTTAAGTGAATTTCCATATAATTTAACTCTTGAGTGCTTTTCTGTACTTGAAGTTTTCTGACAAGTTGAAATGTAAATTAAAGTATATATATATGTGTGTGTGTGTGTGTGAAATATAGGATCTCAATTTGCCTTTTGAGATTTTTGTAGCCTAATTTTCCTGACTTATTTTCATATAATATTTTAGACACACAAAACACAAAATTGTTAATATTTGGGATCTTTATATAAAGAACAGAAAGTGTAAAAAAAAGATCACCAGCTTCAGTGGAAGGATGTGGGAAGGAGAAAGTATTGTAGGTAGTCTAGTTTATGAATTCTTGTCCAATTATTTGTTTACTTTGATTTTCTGATAATATTGAGGCAGTCTCTCACAGCTTTTGAAATATGTACATATACCCCACCTCAGTTCTAATAAAAGAATAATTATCTATGCTTTAGAAAGAGGTTCTCCTCTAGAATTTAACAATATTAGAGGAAGATATATAGTACAAGAGAGAGAGATGGAGATCCGGATAACCCCAGGGACTTGAGCTGGGAAATGTCTACTGCCTCTAAATACACACTGTGAGTAATTCCTATGCACGAACTCCTTCGGTTAGTGCTCCAAATGTTGAAGAGGAGTCAAATGGGCATACTACCTATTCTCAAGAAATATGCCTAGGAAAAGACTTGCACATATGTTTTGCATTTAGAAAAATTTTAACCAACTAAGATCATAATATAAATTGAGTATAAATGAATGTCAAGATGAATGAAGGCTAAAAATCATTCCTAGGGCTCAGTGGCATAAGTGCTTGCCTGGCAAGTGCAAGGTCCTGAGTTTGATTTCTGGTACCAAAAAAGAGCCCAAAACAACAAAAAAATAAAAAAAAAAATTTAAAAAATCGTACTGTCAAAGTATGGCTTTTCTGATGTCTTCTTCAATCTCTTTTTTCAGAGTACTGTAGGTTTCTCTGTAGAGGTCTTTCAAT
Source organism: Chinchilla lanigera (assembly GCF_000276665.1). Taxonomy (NCBI): domain Eukaryota; kingdom Metazoa; phylum Chordata; class Mammalia; order Rodentia; family Chinchillidae; genus Chinchilla; species Chinchilla lanigera. Next base: position 29,242,520 of record NW_004955421.1, read on the forward strand.
TTTTCATTTGGTTAATTCCTAGGTATTGCATTTTTCTTGAAGTTACTGCAAATAGTATTATTTTCCTAATATCCTCTTCATCCTTTTCTCTGTTGGTGTACACATATTTTAATGATTTTTGTGTATTTATTTGTGTCCTGATGCACTGATGAAGTTCAATGTTGATCTTAAGAGTTTTTGGTGAAGTTCTTTGGGTTTTCTATGTAGAGTATCGTGCCATCTGCAACTGATAATTTGAGTTATGTTCATATATGTATCCTTTTTATTTCTTTCTCTTGCCCAATAACTCTCAGTAATGTTTCAAGTACTAACATGAATAGAAGAAGTAATAGCTGACCTCCCTGTATTATTCTTGATTTATTTGGGAGGATTCCTTTAGTTTTTCCCCAATTAGTGTGATGATGGCTATTGAACTATGTCTTAGTTCCTTTTCTCATTGCAGAGACAAAATACCTGACACTCAAAGTTAAAGACGGAAGGTTTATTTACAGTCTCACAATTTGTAGTGGTTTCAGTCCATAATTTGCTGGCTCCAAGACATGGTGGCACATGACAGAGGGGTAACAGTCCATGGTGGGGGAGGACAGCAGAAGTTACAAGACACAGCAAGATAAGCCTCTCTCTGTCCATTGTATTGTATCCAGTCTATGGGGATTAAGGTAGTCCCCATCAAATCAGTGGACTGCTCTAGAAATCACCACCCTTAATCCCAGTACTCTTAGTCCCAGGATTGAACTGGTAATAACTAACACACTCTAAATTCAACCACCGCTGGAAAAACCCTATCTAAAACTGCAAGAGGCTTGGTGGAGGGACATCTAGACACAAACCATGGCAGACTGTAATAAATGGCCTCTGTCATATTCAGGTAAAATCCTTCTATATCTATCTTCTATGTGTTCCCTGTTCCTGGATAAGCAAAATCAATATGAAAATGGCCACAGTCCCAAAGCCGTTATGTGGATTCAGTGCTGTCCCAATCAAAATACCAACAGCTTACTTTACAGATCTGGGAGAAATAATTGCAGAACTCCACGAAACTAGAAGCAATCCAGAATAGCAAACACAGTTTTGGGCACAAGAGCAAAGCAGCAGGTAGAGCAATACCTGATTTCAAGCTACACTACAAAGCAATTGTTATAAAAGTGGCGTAATAGTGGAACAAGCACAGGTACCAAACAGAATCAGTGGAACAGAATTTAGATACAGAAACTTCCCCAGACACATTCAGTTCCTTGATTTCTACAAAGGGGCCAAAAGCATAGGGATAGCCTATTCAGCAAGTGGTGCTTGGAAGAGTGCTTATCTGTGTGTACACAAAATATTGCAGAATCCACAACTGGGATTATGTCAGACTAAAAATCTGCACTACATAAGAATCAATAAGTAGTTTTAAAAAACAACTTACCAAATGGGAAAAAAGTTTTGCCAGCTACACCTTAGATTAATACTTAGAATATGCAAATAACTCCAAAATATTTAAACTACCTAAGAGTAAAGACAGTCAGGAAATGAGTAAGAGAAGTGAGCATACATTTCACAGAGGAAAAAGTGCAAATGGCCAATAATTGTATGAAAAAATATTCAACATCTTTGGTCATTAAAGAAATGTAAATTAAAATAATGTTAATTGCTATTTTAGTCCAGAAAGAATGACAATCTTTAAGAAATAAAAAATAAATTCTGTCAAGGCTGTCGTGAAAAAGAAGCATTCCTTCACTATTTGTGGAAATGTAAACTAGTGTAACCATTATGGAAATCAGTATACTGATTTCTCAACCAAATTTAGAAATTCCATATGATCCAGCTATCACCTACAAGGTGAGCTTAAAATCTCATCTTCAGTGACACATGCATACCAATTTTTATAGCAGCACAACTTGTAATAACTGAATACTAAAAACACCTATATATTAATCAACATATTATTGGATAAATAAAATGTAGAATCTATATATAATGAAATACTACTCTGCTATAAAGAATGACAGATTTAAGACATTTGTAGAAAACTAGATGTACCTGAAAAATACAATGCTGAGTGAAGTAAACCAGCCACATAAGCATAAATACCATATGATATCTCTCATTTGAGTGAGGCAAAGTACAAAGATAGAGAATAATAAAGTGGGGAGAAGAGGACAAGGTGATAGATATCTTGCAATAAGGAAGTAATCTAAGAGAAAAAGCACCAGGGGGTAAGGAGAAGGAGGAGGAGAAAAATAATATGCCATGCACTGGAACCTACTAATCTCAACGATCATAACATTATGTGCCATAATATGAGCTAAAACTAATAACATTAACAAGAATGAAAACTGGGATAGTGAAACTGCAAGAAGAGGAGGGAGGGAAGGGGAGTTGGTACATGTCACCACTCCCTGAGAGGAGTATAGACTGTACGAAGTGCAAATATGTACTAACAAAATAGAGAATGAAACAAACAGAAGCATAGGCTTGTGTGGAGAAGAAATATTAGTTTTAAAGCAGCACAGAATCAGCAAATTAAGATAAACGAAGTCATAACATCAGTGGTTATCTTGAAATATGTTTTCTCTGGGCCTTACTGCTTATCCACAATGTCTCAACTCTTCATCCATAGTCTCACAAAAAGTTTATATTTTTACAAGTCTTCACACTGGTTACTGAGGATGTCAAAGTGTTTTCTTTGGTACATTTTTCTAAAAGGGTCTCGCCAACTGAATATTTTGAGTTGCTCACCTCTCCTCTGGAGTTGGATTTTAGGTTCTTCTTTTCTCGAATAAAGGATTGAAAAAAAAATGAAATAAAAAACAGGGGCAGAGACAAAAGCAAGGCAAAACTGCACACAAGAGGAAGCAACATGGGCTATCATGAGGAAAGCCATGACAGCAAGCTTTTTCTTTGTGTCTGTGTCCTTTTATAATGTGCAAATCTCAAGGAAACCTCTGAAAACTTTCTTATTTCTTCATTACTTTCCTTTTTTTTAAGACAGGATAGGGTCTTGCTGCATAATTCAGGCTAATCTTGAATTCACTATGTGGCCCAGGATCACCTTACACTTGCAACAGTCCTCCCACCTCTGCCTCCCAAGCGCTGGTATTACAACTGTGAGCTTCTACGTACGGGTTCAGTAAAAACATCTACATGTGCATCCTGAGAGACGGTGCTGGGATCCCATACCTCATGCTGATGCCAGGTCTAGGCCATTCCATGAAAACCTGCTTGGATTCTTGGAAGAAGTCCATGTGCACGGCTTTGGGTGCTGTTCTGCCCCCTGAGAGAGACAAATCCCCATATTTCTGTATGGAGCTATTAAAGCCTCTGTCTTTAATAGCTTCTTCAGAGTGGAAGTGGCTGTAGACCCTTACTATTGGGGCTTACGAGCCACCTTGTGATGCTGTGGTTCGCTTGCTGGGTTGAAGAAAGAAAATCCTGTCTGAAAACAAGACTTAACGGCCATTTAGCTCCAGTACTAACCCAAATCTGAGCAGCAGGTCAAATTTCCAAAGTTCCTGTAGCCACACTGGGATTTTGCTCTTTGAAGAGAAATCATAAGTCTTCCAGAGGCTCAGAGGAGTCCCTTTCTCCCTTTTGGGTGATTTTGAGACAGTACAGGTAGGACTGGCTTTATCCTAGAATGATCAATCCAGTTATCTATCTCTGCCACCTGTCCTGCAGTGGGTGGGGCAAGTGTCACTGAGAAAGGGCCCTTTGATCTTGACTTTTATTGGTCAGTGGGTGTTCTTCCTCTCTAAGGTTTTATAAGGACTTGGTCCCTAGGATGGATATTAGGTGGTCCTCTGAGGCCAGGAGCTGTCAGGACTCTGCTCCCATACATTTGGGTACCCTGTTGTACTTGCCTCAGATTAATGAGATATTATAAGAGCCTCGTGGTCTCTGGGTTTGCTATCATATCAGAGAACAGAAATTACCTCCCATATAACATCTCCAGTGGGCTGAAATTTAGCCCAGTTTTGGGCATTTTACAAACTCTCATGAGCAGTATTGGCAAAAATCAGAGCCAGAGCCAGAACTCATAGGTTTATTGACAAAGTTTTGCCAGAGTGCTCTTTGGGGTCTGGTTGAATCTCTCAACTTTTCCAGAAGATAGAAGCTCACTTTCCATGTAGAATTTTTACATCTTGTCACTATGTCCCTTGATGAAGGACCCAAATTGTTCCTCAGGAAATAGGAATAATGCTAGGTTCCTGAGGGACAGCAGAGCTGTCCTTTCTTCCTTATTAGCCTTTTGATTTCCCAAAGAGACTTCAGACATGTCTCTTGGTACTCTTAACAGTGCATGACTGCAACCTGCCTGTGAAAATGGACTGCCCCTAGGAGTTGTAGAATTTCCTGCCTATGCCTGGGAGATCATGTACTGACAAGAGTTGTGAACATCTATCCCTACAGGAATCAAATGGGGATGGTTAATAGTAGTGCATCTTTTTGTAATAACTTCAAATGTGTGTAAAATACAGTCTGATACTTTCTAAACCATGCCCCTTTTAACTGCTAGCAACTTTTTGTCTCCATAATAGCCCTGACCTGATGGGGAGTAAGGATTTCTAGTCTCTATCCAAAGTTAACTTTGCAATTTCTTCTATTAGTACAGCTGCAAAGAATCTCTGATCAACAGTTCCCTACCCCAACTAGGACTATAGATCCAGAGGAGGGTTTTCTAGAAAAGTGGGTCAAAACAGAATGAAGTAATTAAATTGGCTCACCTATAACATCTAAAATTACCCAGGAGGAGATGGTGATATCCACGGATGGGGCATTGCAGCTTCCCTGAGGCATTTCAGTCACCAGAACAGGACATGAGGGTTCTAGCTGGCCCAGCCCTTCTCTCGGAGTGGGATCAGTCGAACCCCAGTGTCACAGGTCGGGCATATTAGCTGTCTCACACAGAGCAGGAGACAGGCAGAGGTTTGTTGGAGTTCCACACCCAATTTGCAGTCTTCTTGCACTTGGAATGGGCACCTCAGTTGTCCTTGAGGTATTTTTAGATGACGTAAGTGGGTTTAAAGCATTGCCAGTTACAATAGCTGTAATCCTATCCTCTCTTTTGTCCCTCCTCTGGATCCTGATTGTTGGACACAGTAAAATGTCCAGAAATTGAGTAATTGGTTTCTGTGACCCCAGGTGAAGTTTTCATAGCTTGTACTGAATATCGGGGGCTAACTGATGGATGAAATTATATCCCACTAGCACTTCACCCTCCCTGAAAGGTGGATATATATTAGTATATTTATGAAAGTCTTAGTACACATCTTATCTCCATGATATGAACAGCTAGTATGTCACGTCTTTTTTAGTCCTCATGAGTATTGTAGTCCAAGTTTGGTTCTATCTAAGGGAGAATACATTTCCATGGTGGCTTCTTTTCCTTTTTAAAGCACATTGAGTCAACAACTGGGATCCATCTTATTAAAAAACTTTTGCATAAGAAAAGAAATCGCCAAAAGAGTGCAAAGACAACCCACAGAGTGGAAAAAATTTTAGCCAGTTGTCCCTCAGATGAAGGAATTATATATAGAATATATAAAGAACTCAAAAATTCAGACCTCCCAAATTTAAAGACCCAATCTATAAATGAGCATCTGAGATGAATACACAATTCTCAGAGAAATATGAACAACAAATAAATATATGAAAAATGTTCAGCATCACTGGTCATTCAAGAGATGCAAATTGAAACAATGCTGAGATTTCATCACTCCAGGAAGAGTGGCTATCATTAAGAAATCAACCAATAACAAATGCTGGGTAGGCTATGGGGGAAAAAGCTGGTTTTCACTGTTAGTGGAAATGTGGACTGGTGCAACCACTGTGAAGATCAGTATGGATATTCCTCAAAAAACAAGGATTAGAGCTTCAATTTGACCCAACTATTTCCATTCTTGGTATCTTCCTGGAACAATTAAAAGCACCACACAACAGTGATGTATGTCCACCCACGTTTCAGAAGCACAATTTATAATAGCTAAATCTTGGAAACAACCCAAATGTCCATCAACCAAGGAGTAGGTAAGAAAGATGTGGTCTTTTTTAATACAATGGAGAACTACTCAGTCATAAAACAAGATGAATTTGAGCCATTTATAAGTAAATGAATGCAACTTGAGGCCATACTCGTAAATGAAATGTCAGTGTCACATGTGTGAAAAACATATTGTCTCCCTCGGGTGAGAAAGTGAAAGGGTAAAGAAGGGCCAACATACACAACATACTCTGTGAAATGGGAATAAACTGTTCAAAAGGAAAGAGGAAGTAGGTAGGGGAAAGGGGACAGGAAGGAAGGAAAAAGGAAAAAAATACAGATCATCATACTATCAGTTTCTCTTAGTTCATTGAAAAGAAAAGTGTGTGCTAATGTCATCTGAAGAAATTTTTGTGTCCGATCTTGTACTCTGAGTAACTACTTTGAAGATAACAATACACAATGCATTAAGTATTTATTGGCTATGAAATTTTATTTTATTTTTCATAAATTCATAAAACAAAGCACATTGTTCATTTGCATAGTTCCTACCTTCTCTTTACATCTCTTCTCTTCTACCTCTTTACTTGAAAAATTGACCTGCACTTCAGTATTCCCTTCCACCTCTGGGAACTTCTGCGAGGGTCAGGGAAGGCTATGAATTGGAGAAGCAAGGAGCACCACTTTGGGCTCAACTTGTGAGGCTGAAAGCTCTCTGTGTGCACTCAGGAGGACTGAAGGGTGTCTCAGGAGCATGACCAGGGTGCTGCGGAGCACTGGGTCTCTTTGGGGCACTGGGCTAATAAAATTTCTGAGTCACTTGGTGGGGATGGATGTGATTTACTGCCCTGGGGACTCCTGGGAGGAGGTCACAGAGGCTCCCCAGTTCCATTAAATAGGTCAGAGAGACCCACTGTGAGAGGTGTGGGGGGTCTCAGGATGGGGTCATCCAGAATATCTTTCTCCTCCTTGGGAGTCACTTTAAACACCAAGTTCCTGAGCATTCTCCTTGGTATAATCAAAACAGCCTGAACTTTAGGCATTTCATTCCACCTTGTCTGATATAAGCAGAAGTGTTCTAAGTGGAGAATAGTTTCATCATTTCAACTACCACCCCATACCCGTGTCTCGCCACCTCCTAGTTCAAACTGAACACAAACTATGTTGAGAAGTATAAAAGTTGTTCTTCGACTCTCAGTGTCAAACCTTTGTCATTCATTAAGAATATGGCTTAGTGGCAAAGTCAGTGAAATCCATGTTGTGGCAAAGCCTGAGATGTTCCCCATTGGCTCAGCTTGTGAGCTGTACATAAAAAGGAGGCAACTAGGTCTTGGCTTCTTAAAATGGCATTCCATGAAGAAGGAGAAAACCTGAGGGTTCTACAAAGTATTCCATGTGAAAATTTAACACAGACTAGACAGACTTCTCTGAGTGATGCTGGCATCATTAAGAACGAAGAAAGCTGCCCAGAGGCTTTTGTCTTCATATTTGCACCCACTCATTCATCGGGGAGAAGGCAGAGCCACTTGTAGTCCTTGCTGCTCCTTTACCTCCCGTGACGCTGGCCCAAGCTTCCCAAGCAAAGTTCTCTCCCCACTTAGTTGAAACCCTTGATGGTTCAACACACAGTCTGAGTCCCGCGATGATTTCACCGGTATTCTGAGCCTATTTCTAGCTCACCTTTCATTTCGAGTCCCTTGGTGACCCTACTTAACCAGAATGGAACCAAATGGGAAAATTGTCTATTGCAATTACTTTGATAGTTAACAAAATTAAGCATGGAGATGGCTCTGCTTTGCCCTCACAGTCTCTTTTAATTAAATTTTAACACTCCTCTGCTCTGGTGTCAAGCTTAGGGTTTTAGATTATCTGCACTTAAACAAGGAAGAAATCTGGCCCTTGAGCTGTAGACCCAAATGGGATTTGAGACGGGGAGGAAGGGAGTCAAGTGCAGCCAGTTTGAACAGTGTGTCCTGCCGCTCCCAGTCCTAGGCAAAAGCCTTGGCCATTTTCTTTTAAAATGGATAAATTTTTCTCTTCTGTGTGGGGAGGAGCCACTGTGCTGGCTAACATAATTCAAAAAGAAAGGAGGGTCCTCCCTGTACTTCAGACCTAGAGGCTTAGCACACACACCAGTTAGTAAGCAAGAGCAACACGGAGGCGTTTGATGTAAGCCAGTGTCTACTTGCATGAGGCTGCCCAGGCTCTAAACCTATTTATTGGAATCACTCACACCCAGTGCGAGTAGCCTTAATCCTAGCATCACACAAAAATACAAACCAAGGAAAAAGGCAATTACAAAACTAGGGTAAAAAGAGAACAGGTTAATTTCCAAAGAAAATTTAGCGAAGTACAACAAACAAATATGCAGACAACAAAGATCCACAGAGTAAGCACAAAAAGCACAAAAGAAAAACAAAACCTACATTTCCTTCTTCAATCCCCATGGCCAGGCCAGGAAGCCCTTTCCTGGTTCCTTGGGAACAGTCCCCTTCACCTCACTTAGAGAAAGTGTTAGGGAAAAAGAAGAGAAGAGAAAACACTTCACAGAGAAGAAAAAAATTGTGTCCAACATGGGCCTTAGCTTGGTCTCTGGTACTCGGGCATTACTGCTGTCTAGCTATTGCAAAATGTCATCAGAATCTCCGGCTTCTGATTCTCCTGGGTGGCTGTATCAGAATGCTATCAGACCATTCTGAAACTGGCTCTTTACTCCAATGTCGCCAGGTCCTGGGTTGCTCACCTCCCCTCCAGAGCTGGATTGCAGGTTCTTCGTGTCTTCGGTCTTGAACAAGAATTGAACAAAACAAGCAAAATGCAGTGGCAAAATTTATTTCAAATGGTAAAGCAAAGAGAGAGGGAGAAGCTGACTCTGTAGAGCAAGCTTGGTCCAAGTGAAAGAGAAGGAAGCCAGAAGAAAGTATACCTACAGGAACGAAGGTGAGATATCACGACGAAAGCAAGGATAGCCAGCTTTTCTTGGTGTTCGTGCCTTTTTATAGTATCCAAGTCTTAAGGAAAACCGTGGTAACCATTTTATGAGACAGGATCTCACTCTGTAATTCAGGCTGGCCTTGAACTCATGAAGATCCTTCTGCTTCAGCCTCCTGAGTGCTTGGATTACAGACGTGTGCCACCACACCTGACAGATGGTCCCATCAGGTGATGTCAGGGCTAGGCCATCGTATTGAAAACCTGCCTGAGTTCTCATGAGAATTCCACAGGTAGGGCTTTTGGAGCTGTTCTGTACACGTGTTAAGAGATTTGTGTGTTTGTGTGGTGGTGGTGGGGCCCACTGGGAATTGAACTTACAACCTTGCTCTGGCAGGCAGGCACCGTGCTGCTGAGCGGTGTCTCTGGCCCCTCAAGGATCTTGTAATTAACGGGTCACGCCTACTCCCCCAGTCACTTTGCCACATCCTAATCTCCTATCTCACCGGGATTCCAGGGAGTGGATAGTTTTGGTGAGAGTGGTAGAAATTGTTCGTTATGTTAGGGCTTATTTTCAGCCAGTGGGCCCTGAAATGACTTTTAATGAAAATATTTCTGTGCTGTTTGGTAAATTGTTTCTATGATTAGTGATAAAATAATCAGCAAATATTTCTACATGCAAATTTGATCTGAGATCATGTAAACAGAATGACTGAGGGGTGTATTTTTATAATGTATTCTAAGCTTTAGTAGAATCACCAGTTTTGTAACATTAAAATCATTATTGCTATTAGTCCCAGATAATTTATTTTTACAGTGTCTTTAATATTGTCAAAATACTTGTATAGTGCTACTTATTTTGTAAATGTAGATTGATAAATTAAGTAATCTTCAGTAAAATAATTAAACATAGATTGAGAAAACAGCAAAATTTGTATTAATACTCATAGATTTCAACTGTAATAAATATGTATCTTGAAACTGGCAACAGAAAAAAGAAATGACATTACTAATGAAAAGTAATCTTGAAAATTTGTAACACTGCAAGAATCTAAATAGACAAGACTATATTTTGACAGTAAGCAGGAATCAGCAAACTGAACTAATGTATTCACGAAAATATGCGATTTTGATTATTGCTGATTATCACATAATACTAAAAGTAAATGTTGCTCATTAAACTTCAAACTGCTAAGATTTCAGTGTTTTCCAAGAATGAAATTGTATTTAACCTCTGCGTTATAACTGGGAAATTCACAGATACCAATGAAGAAAATATTTATATAAATTAGATAGTAATTAAATCATATTAATTAGGCTAGAAATTACAAAAATATTATATCAAAGAAAGTTGAGAAACATACTAAAATCACATAAAATTGAGAAGAATTATTTAAAAACATACACAGAATAGCTAAAAATAATCATAAGTTTTGATGTTTAAGATTTAGTAAGGCTCAAAATATAAGCTCAATATCTAGATATACTCCAAAATAATTCTTTTCATGAGAAAATAAAATTCTCAAATTCAAAGCCCAGTGTGGGGGCAGTGGTCAGAGTGTGTAGGAGATGGATATGCAGAGATAAGGGACTTGTGAAGCCACATTCCCAAAACCTCCCAAAATACATGACTAGGGAATAAAAGATAGCTTACCCAGCCGGGAGTCCAGGTAGGATCAAAGCATTGCCTTAAGCAGTGGATGCTCTGACCCCTCCTCCCCATACTCCATCTATCACTTAGATTGACCGTAAGGTCCATGAAGTGATAGACAGCTCTTGCCTGCCTATGTCCTTCCCCACATGAATTCTCCCACAGATGTCCTTCACTTGTCCTTTATCCTTGCTTCCTGGTTCAATCAATAAAAAAACACAGAAGCTTCAAATCAGAGCTACTTTTGTGAGAGTCTCTCCCGCTGAGGCGTCTTGTTAAGGGCAGTCCCCTTGGGCCTTCTTGGAATTTGAATGGGATAGTGACTCTGAAAACTCTCACACCCTTTGCACTGTACCACGGACAAGGTGACCGCACCTGCTGGATGGAGATTTACTTCCTGTTAAAACATGGTTTAAATAATTTTTAAATATAAAAACCACACCTTAAAATAATTTCACTATCTCACAGCATTAAAAGGAACAGATACTTGGGGTTTAAGAAGTCTCCATTGGAAAAAGAACATTACTGGCTTTTAGTATGTCATATTAGTGAAATTATAGAAGTAAAATGACTATAGTTTGAGCCAGAATCTTAAGAAAGTTTCTGAAAGTTTTATTTTGACATTGTTTTGCTACATGAAATTATATCTGAATAATGAAAAAAAATGCAATTACTTTAAATGTTTTTATCATATGCCAAATAAATTTCACAGAAAACTAAATGCAAAGAATTCAAAAAATGAAATTTGGACTCTCATGATTAGCCTCGAGGGTAAAGTACATCAGAGTTTGAAATTCTTAGCAAATCTTCTAAATTTACTCTAATGGAAGTTAATAAAGCATAATCACATAAAAATGCAATTACTAGACTGATTTGGCTTTCATAAAACATTGAATGAGAGATATCAACATTTTCTTGGAAGTTTTCACTTAATTAAATAAAGGAAACTTTGGTAAAGTTTCAGAAAGTATCACAGAAATGAACTAACATGATTCAAAATGTAAAAATAAAAGTGGATTTTCTTTGAGTAAATCTAATAAATTACACAGTTATTACATCAAAAGACAATGTTGAGAAATATATAATGTACATTCATTCTTTCTACTTTAAGATATCTAAAAACTGACAAATGACCTTAATAGTTTTCTATGGGGGAAAACTAATCATAAATGAAAATTGAGATTGAGTTATAAATAAGACATAAAATGTCAATAAATTTCTTACTGGTTATTAACACAAACATTTCCTAATACCTACATAATAAATACATAATAAATATGCAACAACTTTAGTGCAATCCCTCTTAGCTCCACTGGCTGAAATAAGATTCTAATTCACAAATAATATTTCAGATATCTCATATTGGAAAATTGATGAATGAGTTTGAAGTCATTATTAATATCAGACCATACATCAGATAGAATAATTAAGCTAGATAAAAATTACATCAAACAGAAGTTAACAGATAAAGCTTACTGTTTTCCTTAAAAGTAACAAATAACTAGCAATTATTAGAGTGACTTCATAAATTCAATAAAATACTACAACCTCTAAAAATTGGTAAATATTTTTATTAGGGTAAACATAAATGATAATTATATGGCTAGACAAGATTAATTTTGATGAAGTAACTCTTTTTGAAAAATTTTTTTTCATTTCCAAAGACAAGATGGAATAAAAGTTACACACATCCTTATGTCTGGTGGACTGAGCAACTTCATTGAAGATAATGGTAGGTAATGTAGCAACTATTGTTAATTCCTATCATTTTGTTTTGAGGTCATGTATCATTTTTGTTGTTTTGATTTTGTCTTCATTGTTGTTTTGTTAGTTTTTTTAATTTTTAAAACAAAAATAAGTTAAAAATAAGAATCCTATCTTTGAAATTAGTTCAGGGAAAAAGTTCCTACTAACATTGCATCTCGATTGATTGACTGCTTCTTTGGCAATATTTTCTTTTTCTTATTTTACTTTTCATATTAATACATATTTGCAGACATGCGGTTCCCAGTCATCCTGGGGAGTGGGCACAGGTACATAACACATGCTGCTTATTTTCTAATCCCCTTCCCTTTCCTTCCCCTCTCTCACCCCCACTCTAATTCTCCTCTCTTCATTTTAATTCTTGAGAATATTAATCTTAGCTCATCTTTATGGTATATAATGTTTAAACTCATTGAGTTTATTAAGTTTGCCACATGGCATATCTTTATTATACTTATTTCCTCTTTACCACCCCCCGTGTTTATAGCAACACAGATAGTTAAAATCCTGAAAGCAGTCTGTATAGACATCCACAAACTAAAGTAAACGTGTTATATCTAGATAATGGAATAACACTGGACTATAAAAGAAGGACATATTGAGGACATACCTGGGAAAGTGGACGCACCTGGAAAATACGATGCTGAGTGAATAAACCAGACACACAGGTATCATACCGTAAATATCATATGGTATCTCTCATTTGAGTAAGGCAAAGTATGAACAAAGAGATTAATAAAGGATGGCTAGAAAAAGACTAGGGGATGGACCTCTTAAAAATAGGAAGAGATCCAAGAGAACATTTTCCTTCTGTGTGCCCTCAGTAATCTGGAACTACTTTGGCAACTAGTAAATGAATGGTATATAAAATCATATAGATGCCTTTTATAGGTTTCAATATGGTGACAAGGAGAAATTAAACATAAAATAAATGTACATTTTATAACTGAATTGGGGCTGGTGATGTAGCTCAGCTGCACAAGCACCTGCCTGGCAAGCACAAGGCCCTGAGTTCCATTCCTGGTACCAAAAAAACCCAAAACTTGTGTTGATGGTAGCAAAATAATGTGGCACAAGAAGTGGAAACCATGTGGGAAGGCTGGACACAATTTCTTTGAAGAAATGACATTTGAGCTCTTTCTTCTCTAAGATTAAAAGCAACCAAAGCCCTCGCACATTTGTCCAATTTCAATATAAAAATCATAAAATCATATTAGTTTATTGGGGCAAAACATTTTAGGCAAAATTTCAAAGGAGTTATTCTAAATATTTGTCTTTGAACAATTTTAATTAATCAGTATAATAGATAATGCCTTTAAGAACCTTTTTTTTTTCCTTCTTCATCAACTGAATTCATACAGAAAAGGCAAGATGTTGTCAGATTCCATGCTTCAGAACTGAGCTTCATATGGCCTGGTTTTGTTACAAGAAAAAAATAAATAGAAAAGAAATCACATAAATTGAAGAAATTCTAAACAAAAAGTATTTGAATATCTGATTTTCCTTTCCAAGTTTGAATAACCTCATAATGATTGATATGAGCTATATAAATGGCAATGTACAAAGCAAACCATTTTTTTGTTTTTATTTTTATTAACATGTGCTTGCCATACATAGAGATTACACCCAGCTTAGGGAGTTAAGACAAGTGCAGAACACATCTTAAGTACTTTTTCATCCTTTTCCACCCGCTACCTCTCTCCCAGAAGTATATGCTTTAGCTACTTTTTGTTTAAAGTAAAGGAAATTATTATTTTATGATAAATTTATTGCATTGAACAAAGGACTACTCTTTTAATAGATAGAAATTTAAAATGCAAGCCTTTGATCATATGCCACGGTTGAATTTAAATTGATCTAATGATGATGACAGGAGCTGGGGATTTAGCTCAGCAGCACAGCGCCTGCCTGGCAAGCGCAAGATCATGAGTTCGGTTCCCGGTACAGGAAAAACACCAAAAAACAAAAATAAAAAAATTTTAAAAAATGTTAATGACAAAATATTTTTAATTATTTAGTAAACAAAACAGCTATGTGATGATTACACAACCCAAGTCGAAGAGCTATGTTTGCCCTGGCATTGTCATACAAAAAAATCATTTCTCAGAGAATATTGAGGCAAATTAGGGGGTAAGTTTTGGGAACCAGATCCCTAGAAAGTATTTTCCCAGTAAATCTTGTTCTGTAAGGGAGTGAAGAATGATCTTTGAGGTAGAATTACTTCGGCCATAGGGTTCTTTCACAAATGTGTTTTCCAATCAAATACCGTCTTCAAAAGTTATACTACAAAAGAGTGTAGATCTTCTAGAATTTTATTTCAGTGGAATTTTGCCAATCTAAAATAGTTCTGAGTTAAATTTGAAGACTAAAATTGTTCACTGTTTCCTATTTCTGGATCGTTGTTAATTCTTTTATGGCAATCATTAATATTATGTGTGTTAGCATTGTTTGATTTTTCTCATGTTTACTGAGAAAAATTTCTGTGAAGTTTCTTGTGGGTAAAATAAGATTTTGTATAACACCACTTATTTAGCATCTCTTCTTTAATAATCACAGCATATAATTAATTGATTGAGTAATATAAATTTGAAAGCTCATGCCCCCAAGTTGCCCTGTACCCTCCTAATGTTCTACTTTGTAAATTGGAGTGGTGGAGTCTGTGTTTTGAAACATGCTGTCTTGTACACATTTAATAAAATCATGGATGTGTCGTGTAAGGCATTGGATATACCACTTCCTGTTATCATTTCTGTACAGAGGAATTACCATCCACAAAGTTCTCCACAAAGCACCACTCTCTTTATGCTCCACACAAATGGCAGACCTACAAGTTGGACAGTTTCCAGCTACTCAGCCACACACAATGACCTCCATGGTACACAACATAACACATAACACAAGATTTACACAATATGCATTATATGATCTCACTTGGAGTTGTACATATGTTCACAAAAATCAGTATATATTATTTTTGGAAGGAAAATTTCATTTTTTCATTAAATTGGCTTCGGGGCTGGGGGTTTAGCTCAGCAGCACAGAGCCTGCCTGGCAAACTGAAGATCATGAGTTTGATTCCTGGTACCAGAAAGAAAACAAAGCCATTACATTGACTTCAGTTAAACCTTTGCTATCTTTTCTCAAGTTTGCCAGTATAAGACCTGTCAGTATAGAAACAGTACCATATTTGCACATTTCACAGGTGGTAAACTTTGTTTCTTGTCTGACTTTTACTGTTTTGTTAGGATGAGTTTAAAGTGTAGTTTTCAGACCTTATGAACACATGCAACTTGTAGTCAAGGAAGGAGATATTTGAGGCACTTGATATTACCTTGACCTATACTTTATAAGAGAACTTTATTTATATTCTGTTCCTTGGCTCCATTGTTTTCTCCTTCACAGAAAAATTGATTTTTGTCCTGCTGCTCAAGCTTGTGAACCAGGGTAAGTCAGAAAGCGGGTAAAATAAACAAAAATTTTAACTGACCCAAGGCTACAGAGCAAAGGAAAACTTGTTCCCCTCCCTCCAGGAGTAGATGAGAGTTCTTTGGAATGAATACCTTGTAATAGAATCTTAAGGACAGGCCCCCCAGGATTATGAAGTGCAAGACATGTGTCTTACAATACTTTCTCGTGTGACAGTATTTAGACTGCGAATTACTGCACTTCTTTCTCTGAATATTGAGAGCTAATTTACTTTTGAAAAACTTAAGCTGTTAAATGCCAGATGACTAAAAAGAAAGGTATAAGGCCTTTGGCAAAGTAAGATAACTTCGGAGATAATCGCAGACGTGTTTAAGGACAATAAGTAATGCTTTCCATATTCTGTGTAATGCAATCACTTTGTCTGCCTCCCCATGAAAATGTCTGTCCAGCACAAATACTGCCGTGGGTTTTAGGGCTTCTGGCAAAATACTGCGTCTATTTCACTGTATGGGAGCCCGAGGATGCCTCAGGAGATTGTGATATATGGAGCAAATATTAGGTGATTAATTCAGATCTGTCATTTTCTCCCCTTTTCCCTGTGTTCCTATTCCTGCTATCTCTTGCAAAAATCATTGAATAAAATGTGAGAAACAGCAATAGCAACAAAATAAGGGAGCAGAGATCATTCTCTTCCATCTGCACTATCAGAAAGGTCATTTTAATTGCCTACATGTAGAGTATTTTCTCAGTGCACTCTGTGAATTGTGTGCCATTTTCCGTTGTTCAGTCCTAGCTGAGGTGTTTGTAGGTGACTAGGATAACCTGTGTATTTATTTAAGATAAACCGCTTCAAAATAGTAAGGTTACACAAGCACATATCGCTAGTAGTCCACTTTCTATTTGTATACCACTTCCATCTTAATAAAGTTTAGGTTACTCACTTATAGAAAGAGAAAAATAATGTTGTCTACCCTGTAGAGTTGTATGTACAGTACTCACACACCGATGATGACGCTGACCATTATGAATGCTACAGTACTTGAAATTTTAAGCATGATGTTTATTCTGAATGATGCCTTCAGATACAAAATCTCTTTGAGATTCAAAGATTTTTTCTAAGGATACAGTAGCAAGTGATTGGATTACAATTTGGACTAGGTTGATGAAACTTATACTTCTAATCAGAGCAGGGAGTGACTTTCGGTATGGTACAGAGATATAGCAGCAGCAACCTTGATTCAAAAAATATTCAGAGCTGGATTTATTTCTGGCAGAAACACTAGGAAAATACGCTATTGCATCTAGACATTTAAATTTTTCCCTTAAAACAACAACTGTATTAACAAAGGATGAAATTTTTAGCTTTTTTAATGTAGGAAGATCTCTGCCATTCTCTGGAGTTTAGTTTTACATTCCTGTAATGAAAAATGATAACATCTTTAATGGTAATTGTTCTGGTGTTGAAATTTTATTTTTTAATTGAGAAACTAACTCTAGGTATTCTAGTGTATTGGTATTCCTGGTATTTGGAAACTTGGAAATTTCAAGCTGCAAATATGTATTGTCATCTTTTTCTCATTAATAGAACTTGATTGTTTTCTTCTGGGAGAAGGATAGAACAGAAAACACTGTTATAAGTTATACTGTGTTTAAAGTTTGTTAAGTCTTCCAGTATGGCAAGATATCACCCCTCTTTTATTCTTGCACTGTTTAATATTGGGTTTATCTTGTGGAGTGAATAATGTCTTAGATGGAATTAGTTTCCTAATTTTAACAATGGTTTATTTCTCTTCTGTTATTCTGTTAATCATTTCTTCTAATAGTTGTTGTTGTATGTGTATGTAAGGTTGCATATAAATTATCAAATAAATTATTAGTTAGAAGAATGTATTTTACATAATATTCAGAAGTAAGTGAAATGATCTAAAATGATCACAATTTGTTTTCAAGCACTCCATAATGTGCACTGCAGAGAGGCTTCTAAACACACAATCTCATCTCCTGATGTCCTTTTCTTTCCCACTATCCTTCTCCTCCTTTGTCAGAAGACTGAACTGGAAGGCTTTAGGATTATCACCTGCCAGATAACTCTCATGATCACGTTTTCATCCTTGCTTACAGTGGACTGAAAATTGCCTGATGCTTACTAATATTTTCTAAGTTATTTATTGAAAATGGTAAGATTAGTGTTTATATTGGTATAACAATATTTAAACTACAAAATACTTCATTCTGCAGATTCTATGCACTGTTTTCTCTACTTCTAATAATGTAACATACTAAATACATTTAAATGATATGGCCTGCACTTCAACAACCAAATTCAAATAGTTCACCCTTGAATATAATTTACTAATACCCCCAAATTAGATTTTAACCATTTATACTATACTGTAGAAATTCTATATGTAACTATATTATAAGCTATATTTCACTTTAAATTTCCTATTATAATTTTGTCCCAGTTAAATTTAAGTATTTACATTTATGTATATTTTCTGCTTCTTTCATATTCATAAACATTTATATATCAGCAATACTTTTTGAATTGTATTTACTTTTTGTTGCTTAGATTTTGTAATGAAAAAAATCACTTGCAAAATATATTAGAATATTCTCCTTCTGGGACTGTCACATACAGCTAGACATTTTTTCAAACATTTAAAAAATAGAAAACATAAAAAGCACTTAAATAATTAATATTGGAAGGAATAAATATACATTGTTACTAATTTCCAAATTACCAAAGAATAACATATTAAAGAAAATTCAATTCCAATGAATTTGAAATATGTCTGAAAAGTATTAATACTTAGAGAAATGAAATAGAAAAAAGAGCCCAATTACAGACAAGTAGCTAAATAGTCAAAAAAATTTTAAATAAATTTAAGTAGCTATTAAAGCATTCCACAAAGAAAACTCCAGGCCAAAGGAACTATGTACATGAATCTCCCAAATATTTCATAAAGGGATATTACATACTGCTCACAAAATTCTCTTGTTCACATTCCAGAAAATACTTGATACGATATCTTGACAGAGAAACGAAACATATGAACTATTATGGACCAATCTTATTTATTAACATAGAAATATCTCTAACACCATAAAGTTATATTCAAAAGCCATTTATAATTAATGGACACAGTAACATTCAATAAACCATGTTAAGTGCATCTGATTCAATAAAGAAAATGTGTGCATTAAACAAAGGAACCATAATACTTGAAGGGGGAAATGTTGAATGATTTCTTTCTGAATTTAAGGCTAAGATCAAGACGCCTTCCCTCCTTCATTTATTCTGTCTGTTACAGAGGTGCTAACTCACTCCATAAGGCAACAAAACAATGAGATCTATATGTTTTTGTTTGTTTGTTTGTTTGTTTTTTTCCAGTACCGGGAATCTAACTCACTGCCTTGCGCTTGCCAGGCAGGTGCTGTGCCACTGAGCTAAATCCCTAGCCGACCTATATGTTTTTAACATATTGAAATCATAAAACTTAGTTGATACCTAAATTTTGCATGTATAGAAACTGTTCATGTTAAAATGAACACCAGAAAACTCAAATGAATATGTGAAACACATGAAAATATTTCAAATTCCCTTTTAATCATGGCAATTAAAACTAAAAGTCAAAGAGAACTAATTTTTCACATATATGACTGGTAAATGTGACAATAATTAGAGAGACAGAATCTAACAAAGATATAAAAATAGATTTTCTCAGATATTGTTCATGAAGAGTAAATCAGGACTCAGTGAGAGGTAATTTAATAATACCTAAAATAAACATATATGCAAATAACTCTGATCCTCCAAATTTTTCTCCTTAGTGTTTGTTCTGTAGGTAATCTACAAATGTTAGAAATGCAGTATATATAACTCTTATGGCTCAGATCCAAAATTTCCCCTTAAAAGGGTTCATTGTGTTGATGGCTTGGGTGCGGATGAGTTTCTGGGATGTGATTAGGCCATGAGGCCTCTAACTTCATCAGTGGATCAGTAAATTTATGAGATTATAATTTGAAGGTATCATTTCGTGATGGTGGAAACAGAAGGTGGGTTCTCATCAAAGAAGTGGATTATGGGGGGAGCGCCCTGGGGACCACGTCTGCCCCCCGACACTCTTCTCCTGGGCTCTGTCATTCTCTCCGCTTCCCGGCTGGTGTGAGATGAACAGCTCTCCTTCATCACGCCCCTCTACCATTGTCTCCCTGTGTCACCACTGGTTTTAAAAGCAGTGGAACCGTACGACCACAGAAATTGTGAGCCAGATGGGGTCGGCCCCCTCCAGCTGATATTCTCAGGTACTTTGCCAAAGAGGTGAGAAGCTGACTAACACAATGGCAGTAGGAAAAAGCTAAGATTTATCCCACATAGAATAAATGTATTCATGTGTGTGTGTTTGTAAGTGAAAATAAGAGCAAAATAAGTGAAGTATGACTGCATATGTAAGAACCAGAAAATAGTCACTTTCCTCCTTGAATATTTTGTATTTTGGTTTATCAACATGTATGATGTATGTGTGTATATTTCCATAGGATACAGAAAAACCCTAAGTAGTCAAATAACTATCAATGAAGTGCTGCAAAGAATCCTTAGCCCAAATGTTGTCGATCCTCCTAAACACTTGTGATTTGGGTCAGTTCTCAGCAAGTAGGGCTCCCTTATTCTTATCAGTTAAATGAAGGACGGACTTACAAACAAAATGTTACAATAGCCTCCTTATCAACTCTAGGCCCGACCTGACGTGAAGAAAATACCGTGGTGATCAGTGCTTTTTTTCTCTGCAGATGCACTTTCAAAAGCCAATACTTCAGAATAAATGTATTCATACTTCATGTATTATTTTACTGTGGCCAAAATGCCTGATATACAAAACTTCAGGAAGGAAATGCTAATTTTTACTTTGGCTCACAGATTCAGGAATTTCAGTCCATTTTCCCCAGCTCTCAGGCAGAAACATCAGGGCCGAAAGGTGTGGCGAAGGAAAGCAGCTCAGCTCAGGACAGTCGGGAAGCAGAGCAAGGGAGAAAGCCTGAAAGAAAGGAGCAGGGGCAAAGCGTGTCTCATACCAGTGGAGACGATAATCAAGACTCAGTGAAGTCGCGGCGATACATGTGCACCCGCGTTTGTAGCAGCATAATTTGCAACAGCGGAATCATGGAAACGACCCAATGCCCATCAACTGAGGAATGTGTAAAAAAAGATGTGGTATTTTTATACAGTGGAGTACTACTCAGCTATAAAGAAAGGTAAATTTGAGGCTTGTATAGGTAAATGAATGCATCAGGAGACCATACTCATTAATGAAATAAATCGCATTCACATGTGTCAACATTGTATTGTCTCCCTAGTGTAAGAACATGAAAGAGTAAATGAAATCTAAAAGGTACACTAGATATTGTGAAAGGGAAAGAAACTGCTCAAAAGGACAGAATGGCTGGGATGAGGAAAAAGAGAAAAGAAAGAAGGGAAAATATGAATGTATATACACAAGATAGCTAAGATAATTGTACTACTAATTTCTATTGTGTTATTGAAAGTAACAGTTAATGTTTAATTATTTGATCAATCTTACAGGCCTATATTTGTCTATCTGAGTAGCCAATTTGAAGATACCAATATGTATGTCTTATTTATGACTATGTGTCTGTTAATATGTTTCAGTTCTTTTATCTTTAAAATAAAAAATCTTAAAGAAGACTGAATGATAACAGCCAGGTTTTTCACTGTGTAGTCAGACACAAGAAAGAGATGCTTTGCACAATCCCTCACTTATTTTATTCATAATATTACTAAGATACCATACAGATATTGTACTCAATATCCAAAAAATAGGAATAAAGCAATAGTCCAATCTCAATATTCAACCATATTGAGCAATTTCTGTCTATCACAGTTTTGAGAGGAATTGGAGTTCTTGATTTATGTCTGCTTCATGTGTATGTGCTATCATGGAATTCAATTTAATACCTTCAGAATGAGCATTCTTTTGTCATGATCTTGCTGCTTCTAGTAGCTGCTCAAAATGTCTACATCCCAAGCAAAAGTTTTGGATTTCAAAAATGAATTCATTGTCTACAAATTATTAGCTGTGAAAAGAATCATTTAGAGTAGATGGCAGACGCACAGATTTGATTGAATTACTGCTCATTATTTACCGATTAACTACTGCCTACATACGTGTTTGTGTATGTGTACACGTGCATGCCTAAGATGCATTATTTAATGCTTTACCTTTCTCTCTTCTCTGTTGTGTGCTCGTTAGCAGTAGGTTTATTTCTCTGCCTCCTGAAATCTGTCCGTGGGTTTATAAAATTGTAGATGAAAGTCAGTTTGTTTCACTCTGAAATCTTCCTTTGAAATAGATCAACGTTGCCTATTATATTTAATTTTGTAAATTATGCAGTAGAGAATCTGAGTGATAATGATTTTGGCTTATCCTTTAAGATATATGGAAATAAGTTTTAGATGAGAAATTCCACTATACAGGAAAACTAGGGCCACCACTAAACACTTGGCAGCAGAGAATCACCAGGGCATATTGACGCTTGAGGAGGCGGAGTTATGAGTTCATTTATAGTCTTGCCTTTGTCTCCAGAACTGAAAGAACTTCTCCTGTGCCACAGTGATCTCTTTTGGGCCAAGAGGTGCTTGGGTGACTCCGGTGGTTAAATCACTTGTGAATGGTGCCATGCCTGGTGCATGAGGTTGTGACTCTTCTAGGTTTGGACCAGACGTGCAAATAACGGAAGAAATTGCCAGTCGTGAGTCCAGGGAATTGCCATCCAGTTCAGGTTTCACACAATTTCAATGTATTTTTATTTTACTCACAGTTTAAATTAATTATTTTGGGTAAATGATAATTCAAAATTTCCAGTGTTTGAAATCCAGTGATATAAAGAATCAGACAAAATGGGAAAAATTAAGATTGCTTATGATTAATACCATCATGAGACTAGAAAAATGTTTTTCTAGGGTATCCCGAAGACATACTCTCCTGTTGGCCCTATTCCTTGGGGTAAAGGACGTAAGGTTTCACAAAACCATGGTCTGGAAAAGTGATTTAGAATCATCTCTATTTTGAAAGTAACTTCTGCGTGTTGTCTTCCCACATGCGAGAATGCTTGAAAAAATGAGATTGCCATTTACGTATGAATTTCAATTAAAGCACAAGTCAAGTATAAGCCCAAGATTACAGATAGAATTACTTTTCAAGTTTATTTCAGCTGCTTTGTTTCATAGATAAGAAGTTGAGATTTGTTTAGAATTTGTTAGCGACTTGTTGAGCACAGTATAATAGTTATTAAATCACAATATAGATGTTAACACATTTGACAAATTTAAGACAAGTCAGCAATATATGGTAAGAAGATTTCATAGGTTAAATTAAACAAAAACGACGTTAGTAACATACTTCATCAAATACACAAGAGACTAAATTTTAGTTCTGTTGATTTATAGGTTCACTTTGCCATTTAACAAAAAATAAGTTCTATAAATAATAAATTTGTAAATGAAGATAGAAGCACATAAAAATTTATCCTTAAGAATAAGTAGGGATATTTTTCTGGAACAGTGAATGTTAATGGTTTTTACTATTTCATATTAGTAATAAATTTTTGTATTGCTAATATGCGAGATTAATTTAAACTTTGAACACCCATAAATGTGATACGTTTTGTCAACAAGGGAAAAATATATGATCATATGACCAGAGATAGAACAAGCAATTGACCAATTCTAATACATATTCACTAAAATCAAAAGCCTCTCAGGCAGCTAGAAATCCAGAACTTACCTAACTTGACCAAGCGTAGCTACAGAGAAACAACAACCTTAACTTGGTGAATAATAAAGACTGTCTCGTGGAGACCAAGAGTAAGTTGCACACATTTCCCCTCAGCATTCACATCAACACCGCACTGGAAGTTCTATCTGAAAAAACAAAACAATAAAAGTAATAAAAGGCATACAGATTGGAGATGAGGAGGAGGAAATGAAACTGTCCTTGACTGCACAAGGCATGGAAAAAAAATCTATGTAGAAAATTTGAAAAAATCCATCCTTACCATTAGCTAATATGAAATTCTAGTATATTAACAGGATAAAAGATTCATATACAGAAAGAAATTGCTTTTCTATACAATAGGACTGAATAATTGGACTTTTAAATGAAAAACACTAAACTTTGCACCAAAAAAAGGAATTTCAATGAAAATCGTAGTAAGCTATTTTGGAGTTTGGCAATTGATTCTGAAATTTATATTCAGTGACAAAAATCCTGGATTAGTCAACCCAGTATTGGAGGAAAAGAACACAGAAAACTGATACTA
Organism: Chinchilla lanigera; assembly: GCF_000276665.1. Classification (NCBI taxonomy): domain Eukaryota; kingdom Metazoa; phylum Chordata; class Mammalia; order Rodentia; family Chinchillidae; genus Chinchilla; species Chinchilla lanigera. The sequence continues at coordinate 29,266,594 of NW_004955421.1, forward strand.
CCTAGTTCAGAATTACTATTGAGATACTATGATTAGGACAGAGGTGCTGCAGAAAGAACAGACAAACATACAAATGGACCAGAATAAAAAGTTCAGAGATAAGCCCAAATAAAGATAGTCAACCAATCTCTGAGGAGACAGCAGATTGGTTGTTTTATTTTCTATCAATTTATTTTGGGATACATTTTAGATTTAGCTAATGATCACATTCATTATAGGAAATTTGTACTGGTGCAAGATATATCTTGATTCTTCTTTTTGCCCCTCCTCTCCTCTCAACCCTTCTTCCCCTCCTTATTTACAAAAGCTATTTCCTTTTTTCTTACTCTTCTTTTTTTTCTTCTTCCTTCCTTCCAATCTCCTACCCCCTCTCTAGTTCCTCTTCCCATTTGAAGGTTTTCTTCCTATATCACGATATCTATTATGTCTTTTTGTCCTTATTTACACTTTTAATTCCTCAAACCAAATGATGCAATATTTACAGTTGTGTGTTTGATTTATTTCAAAGAGTATGGACTCAAGGTGCATCCATTTACCTAGAAATATCTCAAGTTTATCCTTCTTTACAGCTACGCAATACTCCACTATATGAGAAACCAGATCTTCCTTATCTATTCATCGGTTGTTGGGCATTTGGGCTGTTTCCAAGATTTAGCTATTACAAACTGTGCTGCTATAAACATTTATATACATAAATAAATATATATATACACTGTGGTATGAACCTTTTAGTTCTTTCAGAAAAATACTAAGAAGAGGGGCAACTGGATCAAATGGAAACTCTAGTTTTAGTTTTTTGAGGCATCTCCACACAAATTTCATAGTGGTAACACCAGTATACACACCCACCAACCATGGAGAAGCATTTCTTTTTCCCCACAACAGGGCAACCATTTTTATTGGCTGTTTTCTTGATAATAGCCTTTTTTTTTTTGCATGAAATGGAATCTCGTGGTTGATTTAATTTGCACCTCTCAAAAGTGATGTTGAACATTTTTTATATATTTGTTTGCTGTTTCTACTTCATTTGGGAAGGGTGTTTTCATTTCAGATGCCCATTTTTGGATTGGGTTTTTTAATTTGGTGGGAAGATTCTGAGTTTTTCAGTTCTTTATATATTCTAGATATCAGTCCTTTGTCACAGTAACACCTGGTAAAATTATTTTCCCACTTTGAAGTTGTCTCTCCACTCTATTGGTGATTTCTCTTACTGTTCAAAAGCTGCTTAACAAGAATGGGTTCTCACTTGCTGCAATGTCTACTGGCTTGCCTTTGTTGCTCAAAATTGTTTTTGCTGTCTAGGTCTCTGACTCCCAATTAATTTCAGGAGTATTTTCTCTAATTCTGTGACATATACTGTTGGTATTTTGATCAAGATTCTATTAAATCTGTATAACAACTCTGGGAGTTTAGACATTTTTACTATGTTGGTTCTTCCTACCAAAGAGGAAGGGATTTCTCTCCATTTCCTGATATCCTCTTTGTTCTCATTTTTCAAAGTACTGTAGTTTTCAGTGTAACTCTTTCATTTCCTTCATTACACTGATTCCTAGGTATCATTTCAGATGCTATTGTGAAAGATGCTGTTTCCCTAGATTCTCTCTCCACGAGTTTGTTTTCTATGTATAGGATGCTATTGATTTTTGAGTATTGGCTTTGTAACCCCCTGCACAGTTGAATCTAGTTATTAAATCTTCGTGTGTTTTAGTAGAGTTTTGGGGTCTTCTATGGAGAGTATAATATCATCCATAAATAATGATAATGTAACTTCTTCCCTTTCTATATTTATTCTTTTTATTTATTTCTCTTGTCAAATTGCACTAGCTAATGTTCCCAGAACTATGGAATAGGAGTGGTAGTAGTAGACATCCTTCTCTTATGCCTGATTTTAGAGGGAAAACTTTCAGTTTTTGACCATTCAATGGGAGCTAGCTGTTGGTTTATCATAAATGGCTTTTATCAGATTGAGATAAAGACCTGTTGCAGTCAGGGTTTGTAAGGGGAACAATTTAATACAGGACACATAATTTATAGGATTATTTTGTAATAGTAACCCAAAGAGTCAAGCACAAAAAGTGCAGGAAATCTGTCCGCACACAAAAGATTCATCCTGTATGAGTGCAGCTGAAGACCACAAACCCATGACAGTGTCACTTGCGTGTCTCTTTCAGGGATCTGCACTGGGAAGGCCCAAAGGTTAGTGGCGGAAGCTGGGAAGTCTGTGCAAGCTGGATGAAGGACCTGTGCCAGCAGGTTGAGAGATCAGCACTGGAACCAAGAAGCGATGCTCAAAGTGAGAACCAGAGCTCCCCCCAAAAGCATCACAGTCATCCTCAGCAAAAGCAAGGTCTGGAGCTCCACCAATGATGAGAAGAGCTGAGTTCATATTACAAAATGCAGTATGACAAGCTTCTTCATGAGACTGAACAGTGTATCATCATCCCCTCTGGAGCCAGGAAGTGATACTCAAAGTGAGGACTAGAGCTCCCCCAAAGTAAACTGCAGCTACTCTCAGTGACAACAAGGTCCCAAGCTCCCACAGTGATAAGAACAGCCAAGTTCATCCGGAAAGCCAGCATGACAAGCTCCTCCAGAAGAACCAACAGCACCCAGGAGAAGGAACAATTCCCTAACAGCATCACTTCTTCTCCAGATCTCTGTTTCACTTTGTTGACAACAACGCACAGGTGGGCCTTCCACACCCAGCACCATGCTGGTTCAGTTCAGCTGTGTGTTGTAAGTCGACCACTGAGTGTCAGGCCACCAAAGACCCTCTAATCCAATTTTCTGTAGGGTGTTTATCACGAATGCATGTTAGACTTTGTCAAATGCTTTTTCTGCATCTATAGATGATCATATGGTTTTCCCCACTGCTCTGTTAATATGGTGTGTTATGTTTATTGATATGCATATGTTGAACCATCCCTGCATCCCTGGGATGAATCCCACTTAGTGATGGTATGTAAACTTCATGATGATTTGCTGAAGTCTGTCCGACAGTATCTTATTGAGAATTTCGCATCAGTGTTCATTGGGAACATTGGCCTTTAGTTCTCTTTCTTGTTGGGTACTTTTCTGGTTTGGGTCCCAGGTTAACGCTTGCTTCCAGGAATGAAATTGGCAATGTTGCTGCCCTTTTACTTTCCTTCAAGTTTGGCAAGTAGTGGCTTTAGATCTCTAAGACCATTAGCTTCCTGGCTCCTCTAAATTTCTTGTAGAATTCAGCAGTGAATCTGTTAGAATACGGGTCTCAGTTTGTTGATAAGTTTCTAATTACATCTTCAATTTAATTGACTGACATTGGTTTCTTTAAAATGTTTATAACTCCTTAGTTCAGTTTTGGTAAGTCATATTTATCTAGGTATCTGTTCATTTCTTCTGTGTTTCCCACTTTATTATGTTGGTGATTTTCTGGATTTCTGTAGTAGCTTTTGTGGTCTAACCCTGTTCATTATTAATTCCATGGACTTGAGTCTTCACCATTTTTTAGTATGGTTGCTAAGAGTTTCTCAATATGATTTAATGTTTTAAAGAACCAACTCTTCTCTTCATTATTTGTATTGTTTACTTAGTCTCCATTGCATTAATTTCTGCTCTTTTTTTATGATTTCCTTCATTGTATGAGTTTTTTACTTAACTTGCTCTTCTTTTGCTTGAGGATCAACATTAGGTTGTTTATTTGAGCTCACTCTGTTTTTCTGATACAAGAACTCACTGATATAAATTTCCTCCATAACACTGCTTTTTTATATCCCATCAGTTCCAGTATTTTGTATTGGAACTATCATTTATTTGCAGAAACTGTCTAATTTCTTATTTATCTGTGACCCACTGGTTGTTTGGGAAGATTTTATTTAATTCCATGTGTTAATGTAGTTCTTGTGGTTTTTTTTTTTTTTTTGTCACTGGTTTCCTGTTTCATTACACTATGGTCTAATAATATGCATCGGATAATTTCCCTTCCTTCCCATTTACTTATGCATGTTTTATGAGCCAGTCTGTTGTCTATTTTGGAGGATGTCCCATGTATGCCTGAGAAGAATCTGTATTCGGATGTTGTGGGGTGGAATACTCTGTAAATATCTGCTAAGTCTAATTGTTGAAAAGTTTCATTATGTTTTGATATATCTTTTTGACTTTTTATCTAATTGACCTGTTTGTGACAGTGGGTTATTGAGTTCCCCCATTACAATTGTATTTGGTGCACACATATTTATGATTGTTATCTCTTCCTCTTGGAGTTTTTCCTTGTCATGTATGTAGAGAACCTCTTCGTTTCTCTTTTTTATGTTGATGGTTATAAATTGCTTATGATAGGTAGCTTCACCACTAATATTGAGGCTTCCCCAGGAAATGTCTACTCCTCAGCGATGTCTGTGAAGTGTAGCTGGCTCTTGGTCCTATGTCTGTCCCTAGGTCATACCTTCACAATTTATTAGGGATGAGGAGTTGCTACGTGGTCTAGCACTCAAGTGTTTTGGTACTGAACTATGGTAATGATTATGACCCCAGACAATTGCAGTGTTGTCATACAATGACAACTGATTACAACAGGTATGATCCCCTCACTAGAGTAGTACAATTTGCAATAATGACAGTATTCAGCACAGCCTAGAAGTTGACAAACTGTGGTAACTATTGATTTGGTACCTTTAAGGCCAGCAGCAAGATCTGAAGTTATATTTTAAAAAATCAAATTAAACCAGGAACTTGTATGTGGTGAGTTATTTCTTAGTAGATGATTTTCCCTTCTAGGGGAAGTTTAAGGAACTAAGAAGAAAAAAAAAATGGAGACTTAAAGGATAGAAATACAACAGAAGAAAGGGTGAAGGGAAAAGAAAGATCATAAAAGCTTTGAAAAACTGGAAAAGAAGACCGGAGAGAAAGAATGAAGGAAAAAGCAAGAGAACACTTAAGCAAACCAGAAACACTAGAGACAATGCTTACTCACATGGAGAAATAAAAGAATCAAAAGAGACATTTGAGGAGAGAGAGAAAAAAGAAGGAACAGAACAAAGCAAGCAATAAAAGAAAAACTAAACAACAGAAAGAGAAAAAGGACCACAAAACAAAGTAACAAAGTAACAAACAGTGAGATTCCTCTGGTGTCACAGGTCTGTGGTAGTGCCCACGTTAGAGAGCAAATCTGCTGGGGAGAACTCCGCCAAGCCTGCAGCACAATGGCGCTGCCTGAGGGGCTGCTCCTGGCCTCTGGTGTGAGGTTAGCTCAGGTGTCCTCCGCTGGAAAATCTTTGGATGTCCCGGGACGACCTGCCCACCTCTGCTCACCCTGTGAGTCTCAGCATCACCTGCCAAGTTGCTATTACACCCTTAGACAGAAACAGCATGAGTCTGTACTCGGTCCCTCATTCACCTGGCCCCTCCTCCTCACTGCATAGCCTCCTCTGCTCCTTTCCACCGGCATGTCTCTCTCCCCTCTTGCCCCTGGGAGCAGGGCAGGAGTGGTGCTCTGGGGCTCAGTGCCTCTGCTGCTGCCGCTGTACCTCACCTCATTGTCATTAGGGTTCAATTTTTGCTGCTGTGGTGCATGACAAAAAAGAAAGGAAAGGAAAGGAAAGGAAAGGAAAGGAAAGGAAAGGAAAGGAAAGGAAAGGAAAGGAAAGGAAAGGAAAGGAAAGGAAAGGAAAG
>NW_004955421.1:29272342-29277488 GCF_000276665.1 Chinchilla lanigera
AAGGGAAGGGAAGGGAAGGAAAGGAAAGGAAAGGAAAGGAAAGGAAAGGAAAGGAAAGGAAAGGAAAGGAAAGGAAAGGAAAGGAAAGGAAAGGAAAGGAGAAAAGAAAAGAAAAAATACTGGTGCTCATGCAGAGGGCACTGCTTTCTGGCCACTCTTGCCTGGTGTGCTGGCAAAGTTTGCTGCCAGGCTGCAACATCCTCTGCTTAGGGGCAGGTGAAAGAGGTGAAGTCCATGTCCCCAGATCTACCCGGTGTGGCCTGAGTTTGCCGTGCGGTTGCAGTCCATCAGCTTTTTGGAAACTTCTCAGAATGGTGGTTCCTGCTCCATGTGCATACAGATGCCCCATAGGTAGCCCTGTGCACTGCTCCGCCATTGTACAAGGTCCTATGCCTGTGTCTTGGTTGATTTACAAGTCTCTTATTTCAGGATGATTTGGGCACCAGCATGTATGTCCCTCCATTTCTTCCAATTACTTGTGTTTTTTGTTGATTTTCTCTGTGTAGTTCCAATCTGGCTCCTCCTCTATTCAGCCATGTTGAATCCTTGCAAAGGTAATTTAATAGAAAAAAGATAGTCTTTCCAAAGAAAGAAGAGAGAGAATCTGGACATCAATCTTATATGTTTCACAAAAATTAAGTCCTGAGCATAAACCTGACCAGAAAATGCAAAACTACGGTACTCAAAGCAGTGTATAAAAAACACTGTTACCTTGGATTGAGTAATTAATTTTTAGAAGCAACACTGAAAATCTGATCATTGAAAAGAATCATAAGTTGGACTTCATTAAAATTGAAAACATGCTCTGCAATAAAAGGACACTTAGAGTAAAGAAAAGACAAGCTGTAGTTAAAACAGCAGTAACATACTATCGTACACCTTTCAGAGTGAATAAAATTCAAAGCACTGACAATGCTCAGTCCCAGCAAGATGAGGAACAGCAGGAACACTCATTTATTTCTGGTGGAATGTAAAACATTACAGCCACTTCTGTCAAATTTTTCCCATATTAGTTACAAAAATAAATACTTTTATTTATGGTCCAGTGATTGTATTCCTTTTTATTTGACCAAAAGAGTTAAACATATATGTTCACACAAAATCTGCAATGAATGTTTATAGCAACTTTATTCATAATTCCCCAAACTTGAAAGCAACCATAATATCCAGTAGATGAAAAAGGAAACTGTAATATATTCTATCAATAAAATATATGAGGGGGCTGGGGATTTAGCTCAGCGGCAAAAGCGCCTGCCTGGCAAGCGCAAGGTCGTGAGTTCGGTTCCTGGTACTGGAGAAAAAAACCAAAAAATAAATAAATAAATAAATAAATAAATAAATAAAATATATGAGCTATAGGCGCAAGAAAAATATAAAGGAAACTTAGATGCACATGCTAAATGAAGGAAGCCAATCTGAAAAGGTTGCATACTGGATGATTCCAACTATATGACATTCTGGAACATGTAAAACTATGAAGACTCTAAAAAAATCAGTGATTTCCTGCAGTAGGATAGGATAAGGATGAATAGGGAGAGCACCCAGGCTTTGGGGCAAGGAAACAACTCTGTGTGATACTGTGACACAGAATACTTGTAATTATACATTTGTCAAAACCCATAGAATGTATACCAGTAGTGAATCCTAATTGAAATTATAGGCTTTGAGCGATGATTATGTGTCACTGTTGTCTCAGCAATTATGCTAAATATACCATTCTCATGAGGGATGTTGACAGTGGGAGGGTCTGTGCTTGTTTGGAAGAACATATGTTGGAGCTCTGTACTGTCCACTCAATTTTCTGTTAACCTAAAAGTGATATAAAATAAGATCTATCATAGAAAAGTAAAAACCAAAGTGAAGATATTAGAAAAATTTATAATGTAATTATAAATCAGTACAGCCTTTCTAGATAATAATTTAGAAAATAGATCGATTTTCAAATATTGTTCTTTTCAGAATGATAGCTTACTTTCAAGTAATTAGCCAATGAAAATAATTATCTATAGCATTTCTTATAATTAAGAAAAGATTTTTTTAAAACTCATCAAATATTTAATAATCAACATTAAATAAATTCCTTTGTTAGCCAGATGTGGTGGTACATGTGTGTAATGCTAATATTGAAAACTGAGGCAGGAGGATCTCTTCAAGTTCAAGGTCAGCCTCAGCTACACAGTGAGTTCAAGGCCAACCTGTACTATACAGCAGGACCTGCCTCAAAAAAATCAAATGATAATAATAATTATTATTTAGTTAATTAAGTCCTTTGTTGTTTCCATTGTTGTTGAATGGGGATTGAACCCAATGGGACCCTAACACTGAGTTCCATCTCCAACTCATTTTATCTCTTATTTTGAGACAAGATCTAACTAAATTGCTCAGGCTGGCCTTGAACTAGAAATTATTCTGCCTCATATACAGCTGGGATTACAGGTATTTACCATAATTTCATGTTTCATTGAAGATGAGACCTAGCTACAAAACTGATCAGGCTTGATGACCAAAGGTCAAAAGTGCCACCCGGATCAGCCTATCCTTGCCTTAGCTGCTATTACTATTCTCTTGCTTGGCGGTACTCTCAGGCATGCAAGGGTAGGCTCATGGAGACTGCTCTTTTTGATCGCTAGTTTTCAAGGCTGGTTATTTTCCAGATAAGTATTATTTTCAGGGAAAGTAGGTTCACGTGTTCTACACAGTGCAATACTATGCAGTTTCAAGCTGTGTTTTAGAAATAAGTCAAACATAATAGCTTGCTGTCACAATATAGTACAAAGGGAAAAATACTGCCAACCACTCTATACTACAGTATTGTATGAATAAGTACATATAACTCATATACATGGATGATAGTAAATAAAGTAAAATAAAGACTATAATCAGTTTTAAAGTCAACTATCTGCTTATTAATAATGGTCATTTCAATGATGATTATGGACTCCAGTTGCATCCACTTATCTATAAAATCCTCCAGTTTATCTTTCTTTAGAGCTGAGTAATATTCTATTGTATAAAAATACCACATGTCTTTTTATCCGTTCCTCAGTTGATGGCCATTTGTGTTGCTTCCACAATTTAGCTATTACAAACTGTGTTGCTATAAACATGGGTGCACATATATTGCTGTGGTATGATGTTTTCAGTTCTTTTGAAAAAATACCCAAAAAGGAAATAACTGGGTTGAATGGAATCTCTAATCCTAGTTTACTGAATAATCTCCACAGTGATTGCAGCAGTCTACATTTCCACCCACAATGGAAAAGGTTCCTTTGTCCTTACAATCTCACCAGCATTTGTTACTGGTTGATTTCTTGGTGATGGCCATTCTTTTGGGGGTGAGATGGAATCTCAGTGTTGTTTTAATTTGCATTTCCTGAGTGGCTAATGAGTTTTCACGTATTTATTTGTCATTTGTATTTAATCCTACATGCCTATATTTGTTTATATGAGTAACCAACTTGAAGATGACAATATGTAATACAATAACCATTGTTATTTTCCTATCACCTTGTCTGAAATTCTGCATTGTTTTTATTCGTGTTATTCTGTTTATGTCTGTGTGTTTGTTAATGTCTTTTTGTTCCTCTATCTTTAAAATAAAAAACAATGGTCATGACTATCATTAATCTGACTTTTGAGCATTTGTTTAAGATTTTGATTTTTCTTCCCTGGTTTCAGAGCTCTTTACTCTTCTTTCTGACAAGATTTATTCTACCCTGAGGTAAATGTTTATTTCTGGCAGCTCTTGTTTCCTTACCTGTGCACCCAGAATTCCAGTCAACCAGAGCAGTGTCAGTTCACCCTTTCTCCAATTTCTCCTTTTGAATAAGCCCAAAGCGTTATTTAATACATCCTGAGTGTCCCAGCAGGTCACTTCACATGAACCGCCTGCCCACCAGGAACCTCTGTTACACATTCTCTCTTATACTTTTATCTTGCCAGAAGTTTCACATTCTTTATATGTTTGTTCATATTTAATATGTATGTCATTTTTAGACGTTAAAATTTCATTCCAAATCTTTTTCTACTGGGATCTAGCCTCAATATGGCCAGAAAAATTCTAGAAAGTATTTTGGAGGCCTGTGGGAACTTTCCACTTTTCAGCTAAAATACATTATATTGTCTGTCATCCCCTTAACTCTGATGTTTTCCTTGAGCCTGAGCTGTCCTTCAACTCATCAGTGAGGGTCTTGCTTTCTAAGCTTTTGTTTTGATTGCTCTATTTCCTGCCTTATTAAAGTCAAGTTATTCTTCCTCTGTCTCAAATTATTTTGAGACAACACTTGGTCACTCTTTGCTAGTTTCAGTTGTTGTTTTATCCTGTCAATTCATTTGTTTTATTTTGTGGTGTTGTTTCTCTTCAATTATTATATTTGAAAAACTTGTGCTTTTTCTCAATTGCATGTTTATTTATTTAAAATTATTTCTAAGATGTATAACACTCCATTCACAGCTAGTCAGAGATATCTAATGTGTAATGTAGTACTCTTCATTTAATTTTGCATAATTATGTTAAATACAGACATCATTTCCCATGAAAACAGAGCTCATGTGGCTCACATAAAACAATATTATTTGACCATATCTTTAAGTGAGAATAACAAAATCAGAAAAAATAACAGACATGTAAGATCCAACAAGCAATCACATTTTAATTCAAGTACCAGGAATCCAAATATCCAGAGGAACTTTCACAGATTAGTCAGCGGCACAGTGTGGCCACTGATAGTCGTCATTTCTTAAGCCTTCTGTCCACGGACGCATCTGCTGGGTGTCTGCGTACATGAAACTGTAAAAGCATACCCTTGATTTGATTATTATGGAAGTGGAAAGATGCACGTACTTAAAATATTACATTTTATAACTGGATATGTCAATTACAGGAACTTCAAACTTGCAAGAACCTCAGTTTCTATTGTCAGAACTATTTTTCACAAATATAATAAGCATTAAATGAGGTCACATTGAATTAAACGAAAAAGTGCTCTACGTATGTCAAATGCACCCTATAAACTCTCCGCCTACCCCTATGTCTTCGAGGTTTTTACCCTGACTTGTCCTTGTTGCCCAGGATTGCTTTTGCTATTCTGGGTCTTTTCTGGTTCCAGATGAATTTAAGGCATACTTTCTCAAGATCTGTGAGGTA
>NW_004955421.1:29278743-29290544 GCF_000276665.1 Chinchilla lanigera
ACTTTGAATATATCAATATGTAATACAACAAGCATTGTTAATTCCCTACCACTCTGTTTGTAACTCTGTACTGTCTGTACTGTTCCTTTGCTATTTTGTAAAATGTCGACTGTCTGTTAATATTTTCCTCCTTTTATTTTTAAAATTAAAAAAAAGTGCACCCTATAACATTAAATCATAAGGAAATCAATGCTGATAGCACTGGGCATCTGAAAACAATAAGGGCTAGCTGTGCATATGAAACACTGCAGTTTTCACAATTCTAACCTGAAACTGAAGAGAGCATAAAAATCGCACAGGCATGGTTCTGAGACTCTTTGGGGAGAGCAGGGAACTAATACTGTATCACAGACGCCACTTTGTGAGCAGAGCCCTGTGCTAGGAGGTTTGTTTCTGTGTCAGCAACTTCACTGCTGTGGATGCTGTGATTCTGTTATTCGACCATAACTTGATCAATGGCACAGCAGCTATGTAACTGATTGCACATCAGACAGCATAGCTATCTTTTATTAATCTCCTCCTGGTAAGTATAAAAGACAGAAAACCCCCCTAAGGATTCCTGTTTGCTCTCCTCTGCACAGATCAGAGACAAATAGTTCCTTCCTGTGTTATTCGTGTCTTGTGTAAAGAGGGTTTGTACAAGAAAGCCCCTGGTGTAAACAGTATTGAAAAATTGTTCTAAAGGATTAAAGTACCTCTAATGATCTGACCCCAGGAGTGTATCTTCTTGCAGGCTGCATGGATGTAACTAAAGCTTCTCAAATGATTTTCAGTACCTGAAATAAAAAATAAATTAATTAAATAAAAACAATAAAAGTGAGGCTACATTATAGATTTTAATGTAAATTTTAAAGAATGGTAAATATAATATATATGTAATGTATCAACTGAAGTTAGAGATAATAGGCATAGTGTGTTACTATGGACTGTGGGGGTATATTAACCTAGATAAATGAAATTGCTAAGAATAGAGACATTCAAGGGAAATATAAATCAAAATATAAGTACAGTGAAATACTAACATTGAAATTTGAAAACATTTTCCAATCTATCAACTATTGGCCATTGCAACAGGATTTTTCTCCTGTTCCATTAGAAAGTGGCTCAATGGTAGTTCTTATTCCCTAAAAAGGAAAGTTAGTCTGACTGTCATTATAATCTTCTTGGATCAGTGAATCATTAACATCTTAATCCAGCAAAGCACTGCCTTTATTTCCAGGCCAAGGATATTAAAGAAGACAAATGCCTGAGTGTTAGGCTGGGACTCACTGGATAGCCTTCTAATGCCCTGACAATATTCTAAAGATTATAAATAAATCTAAAGATTAAAAATAAGTCACTGCCAAAATGGTACCTCTGCCCATCTGCTCTGGAGTGGATGGAAGCCAGGAGGCAGTCCAGTCACCACGATGGCGGTGAGCGTTCTCCCCCAAGAAGTGATGGTCAGTTAACCTTTTAAGTAGTTTTTGTCATGGAAGAGTTAGATCGGAGGAGAGTTCACATGGATAATCTAAAATAAAAGGTAGACACATTGTCAAAATTCTCTGAAAGGAGATTTCAACTACTTAGTCCAAACTTGAAAATATTTTAAGAAGAAAATTACTAGTTTCCAGTAATCCTCGTCACCACTGGAACAGAAACATCATTCTATAACTATTCACACCACGAACCAGCATATCTACACGTGTTCCACTTAAAAAAGCTATTTGAAGTGAGGTGCTATGAACAAAAAAGTAATAAGTTGTGGTTTTAACAAATGCATGAAAGATTTGTCCACTCCAGTTGTTGGGTGATCCCATAATACACAAATGTACACTGTGATTTGCAGAAAGGATTTTATTAGATGTGATTGTACTATAAAACTTCCAATACATAACGTATATTATTCATGAGATTATGAAGTCTTCAGGGTGGATTGATTTGGGATTTCAGTTATAAAATGTGCCTTAGATATTACATTTAATAGCTAAACATTTTACAGGCTAGTCTAAGGCATTCAATTTCTTGAGAAACTCCACACTATACTATTAGCACCATGTTTGTATAATTATCTTCTAAAATATATACAGATCAAAGGATAATTTTCTTATTCTTTTTTATAGTTGCACTCAAATTGAATGAGAAGTTATATCCCACGTGACTTACTACTTTTAGTTGAGACAAACTACCTGACACCAAAAGTTAAAGGGGAAAAGATTTACTCAGCTCACAATTTGTAAAGGTCTCACTTCATAATCATCTGGCCCAAAAGCAGAATGGCTTGGCAAAGGAGCATCACAGAATAAAACAGTTCCTGGAAAGTAGACGACAGCAGAAGCAAAAAAGCAAAGGACCTCAACAGCATCTTTCTGTCACTTTTATCTTATCCAGGCTACTCTGGTTGGGTAGCAATCAAACCCTTTATCCTAGTACCCTTGAGCCTAGCACTGTACCGTAAATCAATTCCAGCATCACACTCTGGATTCAGCCACCTCTGAAAAAGCCCCACCTATGACTGCATGAGTATTTGGGGGCACATCTAGACCCAAGCTGTAAAACAATGTGTTCTGCACATCTCTGTAACTGGCCTATTATGCTAATCTGTAACATGGATCACTTCATAGATTTCCACCAAATAGCACTTACTCTTTCATTTCTAAAATACTTTTAGTCAGTGATTGTAGTATATTGTGCCTTTGATATTTAATAATAATTAACATCAGCAAAAAGTCACAAAGAATGAGGGAGCAGTTCTTTTATCCACTTTGCTCATGGTGTTCAAAGGAACAACTATGAGTGGCCATTTTCTCATTCCAGAAAGGTTCCTTCTTCATGAGCGGCCATTTTCTCATTCCAGAAAGGTTCCTTCTTCTCTCAGTCCATAAACTAAAGGGATATTATTAATTTTCATCAGCTATTTTTATTGCCCTTTTTACTACTGGTGTTTTTAAAAAATCTTCTGGTGTGTCTTATATTAGGGATTATATAGCAACATCACCAAGAAAGCAGTTTCATTACAGTTGGGCCCATATCAGCCATGCTTCTTCTAACTATAAAATAAAGACTGGGAGAACATAGATTTTTCTCCTATTTTCAAGATTCTTTCCAGCACTGTGGTGGTTCTTGCCATGGTTGTGGTTGAATAGCTATGCTTCAATATCTGTGGTAGAACAGCTTCTTTGCTATATATTTCAAGACACTATTATTTGCCCTTAGTTTTACTCTTTATGTTCACATAATTACAACTTTTTTCTTCCCTCTACCCCTTCACTTCATATATGCAAAGTCAACAGAAAAGGACAAGAAAAATAGGGAGGAAAGCTCATAAAATCCAGTTCAAAAAGAAATCCTCGAGGCTATTGCTTTAGTTACACCTTTACTTCTGTTGCAAATGGCTGTGTAGTGAGTGTGCAGTTGTGTAACCTCGCTTGTCCTCCAACATTAATTAGTTTGCACTTTGTGACTAACTCTTCCTGCCTAGAATCCCAGAAGTTAATCATCTCATGAGGGAATCTGTGTTAGTTTAGAGGCTTTATATTACACCACTAATTCTACAATTAGTCGAAGGTGAGGTAGGCATAGGAGTCCCACACAACCTCTTGCAGGAGAAAGAACATAAATCTGGACTGGGGCAAGACTTCTCACTAGCAACTGCACATAGAGGGCACTAGGTACCGTAAATTGTAATGAAAATTCTCCTTGGATTGCAATGTTCTATCTACAATCTCTGAGCACTGCAAACAAGGTGTTAGGGGTATACTTACTAGACATTCATGTGCAGAACTAAATGACATATAAAATTGCAGTGAAAGAGTCACTATAATCTAAGGTGTTACATTAGTACATGTCAGTATAGGAAATCAGGTATGGCAGATTTTGCCCTTGTTTCCCTCAAAATTGTAAAATATATGCAATAATGTTTCAGAAATCTTTTGAATGTACAGGGTAAATAATTGTGTGTGTGTGTGTGTACATGAAAATATTCACATTTCTTATAAACAAATTCACTTAAATCGTAGAATATAATACTAGATTTGAAATAGTTTTTATGATGGCATGTAATAGTTTTAATACTTTTTGATATCTGGTGTGATTCTGTTAGGAACAATCTTTCTAATATAGTTGTGGTACAGTAAAATGAATTGCAATGTATTATATTTAAATCTGTTCTATACCCACAAACATAATCAGTGTGTCTGTTTAACCTGCATTGAGAATATGTATGAATATGGATACGAAAAATAGAAGCAACAGTAATGAATAACTATTTTGTGCCATGTTCCATGCAGCTCTCAAAGTTCTCACGGTGAGGACAATGAGAGGATAAAAAAGGGGCAAGAGTGGGAATACACAAAGCTGAGGCCAGATGGAGCACTCTCTTCTGATCGGAGAAGAAGAAGGAGGAGGGGGAAGGGAAGGAGGAGAGGCAGAGAGGGAGGACCTCAGGGGCCACAGTGCATTTATTTACACGTTCAGGAGGTTGAATGTCACATGAAAACCCCTCTGCCTAACAGTTTATCCATGCTGCTTGCCTCAGGGGCCCAGTGCTCTTGAGAGTAGAGCAGCTCACCCATGTGACTTGCCTCTGACGCTCTGTGTTCTTGAAACTGGCCTTGCTCCAACTCTGCACGTGTAATCAGTCTCCAAATTCAGCTGCTTCACGCATCTCCACTTTCTCTGTTTTGTAGTTACAAGCGATGGGTTGTTAGTTGAAGTGAGAGAAGCTGTATTTGGAGGATTCTGCAGAAGACCCTTTTATTTTTTGAACCCTTTTCATTCTAGATGAACTTGCTTGATTTAGGATAAAGATTTCCAGTCCAACTATTTTAAGTCCTTGCATATAGCAATTTAATCTTATACAGTGTATTATCCCAAAACTGTGACCAGTCACTATTGTAGTTGGCAATTGTTTTATACCTTTTGTAGTTATACTTTTCTGCTTGATGTTCAAGACCAAATTAAGGGGAGATCTGTATTAGTCAATGTTTGCTATTTATGAAAGTCAGTTAAGTCTTCTCAAAATTTTCCTAGGAACCATGTACAGCACCTGTAGTTCTTCAGTCAGTGTCAGCCATCTGGATGAGTCATGGTCATTGCTTGACCAAGTTGCTTTCTGTGAAAGCTTGGGAGACCCCTGTCTCCCAGCAATTCTCCTTGGGCACTATGCATCATAGATCTGTATCCTCTGTGGTCCTACAGTCTTCTTGATCATGAGTTTGTTTAACTCACCAGAGTTTCAGGAGTCCTATGAAAAGTTTCCCTCATGTTCTGGAGTCTCACTGACCTCTGATGACTGGGGTAAAACTCTTGGCTGTCCTCTTAGCTCATCTGTCTTTCTAGTTTTATCTCTGTACCTCAGTTGCTGAACATCCAGAAGAGAAGGTTAATGACATAACAGTTTGGAATGGCCGTAGTGAGCTTAATATAACTATTTTATCTGACTGTCAGGCACTTTGAAATACAAAATAGAATGATTATTTTCTAACAACTATAGATATTCTAGTAGTTGAATCTCTGTAGAATGCTAACAGGCAGCAGTTATATACTTTTACTCAGAAAATTTAAGATCAAAACCATGCATAATATTGTAGCATGAAAATCATGATAATCATTTTATGGTTTTAGTTTTTGGTACTTGGAGTCAAACTCACAACCTTGTGCTTGCCAGGCAGGCACTGTATCACTGAGCTATATCCCCAGCATGATGAAATTTTTGTGACATATTTAAATTTGCATTTTGACATAGTATAGCTCTTTTTTTCTTTTCTTTCTTTTTGAGACAAGACTTTGCCATGTAGTTTAGGCTGACCTTGATATTACTATATGGCCCAGGCTGGCCTGGAACTCATAGCAGTTCTCCTGCCTCTGGCTCCAGAGTGATGGGATTACAGGAGTGCACCACCACATCTGGCTTACAGTATAGCTCTTTTAATTTGTCATCATCATCTAATACATAAGCTTTTACCTAATTCATTGACTTTTAACAGGGTGTCACTGAAAAATTCGTGAACCACTTAATGTCCAAGCATTTCTAAGTATAGTGGCACATATATAGCATATATATCACATTCTTTTATTGTTATTGACTGGTGACATCATGTTGGCTTGACATAAACCTTCTATTACTTAATTGGAGCCCCAAAGAAAGGCAAAAGTCTGAATCTGAAAGAAAGGGTCTATCACCATAAACAACCCCAGTTTACATTTTAGAAGATGGTACACCTGGAAAGCATAAGTACATTTAATACAGTGTGAGGTTAACAATGAATTGTCATACTCATATGGAAAATGTTTGTTTCTTAATTTAGTTATGTGCCAAGAGCATCTTTGTGAGAAAACCTTATTTTATTATTTCTATAAAACTTAACTTTTTGCTGATGACCAATTTATTGGGGGTGTCTCCCATAAGGCAGTGGAGATTATTGGGGCTTTCCATTAATGACTAAGGACTGCATAATTACCCAGGAAGCTGCTTCCTTATTCATCAGTTGGAGTCTTGTCCAATAGTCTTTCCATATCCCAAGGGATTTTTAACTAGCTTAATAATTTTTGATGACCTACAAAACCTGATTGCAGCATTTAACATGTTATTGTTGAATAATGAGAAACTCCCAAACCATAATACATAAACAACAACATACATTCCATTTACACAACCAGTTTTAGCATCGTTTTGTCCAGCTGGCAGCCTGGGTGAAAGCATATCAGACAAATGCTTCAAAAATACAAAAATTCAAAAGGAAAGGAAAGAAAAGAAGAAAAGAAGAAAAAAGAAAATTGTTGAAGTAAAACAAAAACAGCTGATAAACAGACAAACAGATACACAGACAATCAGCTTATACACTCAAATACATTTTGACCAAATTAAATTATAATAACTCTTTTATAATTCTAGAAGTTTGTAAGTATAAATAGACTTGTCAGAATTTTTTATAGGTCAATTAACAGAGATCTCTTACAAGAAAATTTGAAAGGAAACAATATTTTATCTATAATTAATACATAATTTTGTATTTTATTTTGTCTTAAGGATACTAGTAATTTCTGTGATCCTTTCTTTCACATAGCTTCCAGCTCAGTTGTCTCCATACACTGTGTTATCTACTCAGACCTTCTTTTCCCAGTTTTTGGTTACCATTTCCTCGGCATCTTGGGTCTCAATTTCTTGACTTGACCCCAGGTTGTGTCTAGTCCCATCTTTTTCTATCAGCTGTGGAGCAGTGTCTGAGGCATCATGCCAAAGGACTATCAGCTTCTTGAGAGGAGGAACCTATTCCTTCTCAGGGTCTTGGTCCATAACACAGCCTAACAGCATGCTCTGGCACCCAGATACAACATTCAGTGTTTTCTGGAAAAACATGAGCATACCCTCTACGCCATGTGAGTAGTGACCTGGGTCCCTTCCATTGTCCAGTATGAAGATTTTTCCAAAGAATTCTTCCCAATTTTTTATAGGTCAATTAACAGAGATCTCTTACAAGAAAATTTGAAAGGAAACAATATTTTATCTATAATTAATACATAATTTTGTATTTTATTTTGTCTTAAGGATACTAGTAATTTCTGTGATCCTTTCTTTCACATAGCTTCCAGCTCAGTTGTCTCCATACACTGTGTTATCTACTCAGACCAAAGAATTCTTTTCCTTTACCTGATTGAATTGTCTTTCTGTTGCTGTAGTCTCATCCACAGCAGGATTTAAAAAGTTAATAGTATGCAACACTATATGGAGTCTATTATGAGGTGTGAATATTGTAGGGAAGGATTCCCCCTTTTGTTTTTGTATTTGAATTTTGAGTGTATAGTGAGTACTTTCAACAATTCCTTGATGTTGAGAGCTATAGGGAGTTCTCATGGTAAGGGAAATGTGAGGTAGCACTGGCAGAAGCTAGGCCATTGTCTTTTAAATGCGCACAGACAGCCAAGTGTGCTGAAGGCGTCCAGACAATGAGCAATGACATATTCATCTGCTTCACCAGGGCAGGCAGAAGCAAAAATCGATCCTGAGGAAGTACCCACTGAAACGTGGACCCAGTAGAGAGAGCCAAACTCAGGAATGTGAGGGATGTCCATTTTCCAGAGGTGCTTGGGGTGAAACTCTTGGGGATTCATCCCCATAGGGAGTGAGGGAAGATGTATTGTTCACGAAAAACATGGTGTACTGATTTGTCAAGCTTGTTCCTGAGTTACAAGGTACTGCTTGCACAGTGCAGAAGTGCTTTGATTGAAGATGGGGTGGGAAGCAGCAGCCTGTTGAATGGTATCTGAGGGAGCAACAGGGACATCAGCCAGAAATCTGTCTACAGCTGCATTTCCCTTGGTGAGAGACATTTACAATTGGGAATGGGAACATCAATAACGGATACAACGGGGACATGGCATGACTGAATGGCAAATTGGAGAGTGTGAAATAAATGAAAAAGATCTTCCTGGTTAGTACGCATGGTGGCAGTTTCAGTGTGATATATCACACTACAAACATAAGCACTGTCTGAAAAGAGGCTAATTGGAATAGATGAATGATCTTGCAAGGCCCATAACACAGCCTGCAATTCAATCTTTTGTGCAGAAAAATATCCATCCTGTATTTGAGTCTTTTTGTTCCTCATGAGTCTGTTTTGATCTTTTGACTCTAGTGAACCCATTTTTTCTTTTCGCTCTAGTGAGTCCATTTTCCTCTTTGGTCTCTCTGGAGCTTATTTTACTCTTTGACGTCTCTGGAGCCTATTTTTCCTCTTTGACTTCTTTGGAACCTATTTTTCTCTTTGTTGTGCATGCACAGCTAGAGGTCTCCTCTGACCTGCTATCCAAAGCATTTTCTCATTCCTTGGGTCCCTGTTCAGGTGACAAATATCATATTTAGTTTCCAGGGTAAGGACAATGACAGGATGGAGAAAAAAAGACAAGAGTCACAACAGAGAAAACTGAGACCTGATGGAGACCTCTGGCCTGATGGGAGAAGAAGTAAGGAAAAAAGAAGAAGGAGGAGGAGGGGAAGGAGGAGGAGGAGGAGGAAGAGGAAGAGGAGGAGGAGAAGAAGGAAAAGGAGGAGAAGGAGAGGAGGAGAGGAGGAGGAGGAGGAGGAGGAGAAGGAGAAGGAGAAAGGGAGGCCTCATTGGCTGCAGCACGTTTTTATACACTCAGGCACTGAATGTCACATTAACCTCAGCCTAATATCTTATGCATGTGCCTTGCCTCAGGCATTCTGTTCTTGAGGCTGGCCTTGCTCTGGCTGTGCACATGTGATCAATCTCCAGCTTCCGCTGCTCCCCACAACTTCGGAGGCAATTTTACTTTACTAGACTCTGGTAAGGCCACTTTTGTATTGAAGAGATACTTTGTTTAAGTTACTGTTTTGTTTCTTAAAATAGAGAACTGCTGTTCTAAATAGTAATTGAATTTATGGGAAAAATCCTGGGGGCATGGGGTGTGTGACTAGGTTGAATGTTGCAGGAGGGAAGAAACAGGAGCAAAGAGGCAAGTCAGATGAGGGGCAGGAAAGTGAAGTGCCGTGGGAAGGAAAGTATTCAGTGAATTTCTTCATTATTTGTGCAGCAGCATCTATAAAGCATTTTCCCAATGTGTTCTGCTAATGTTCATATCCTGTCCTAAAACACTGTGTGTTGGTTTGTTTTTCGCATGGAATTTGAAAAATGGGGTTTGAGAGTAGGACAAGGTAGTAACTCTTATCACACTAGAGTTTCACATTTTGTAGATTATGAGGTACAGAACTCTTGAGGATTGAGCTAGGAGCTCAACTTATCATGAATACCAAAATATAAAGCGAGAGCAGTTGAGTAATTATCAGACTTCAGATTATAGGTTGTCTAGGCTTGGATACAAGTTTAACAACTCTGTAAAACTTGAGAAACATACTTTGGTTTGCTCATGATTGATTGGTAAATACATAATTGTTACTGATGAATCTAATTTTGTTCCAATAATTCTCAGATTTATTAAATTCTGACCTCATTCCCTGCTTAGGATATAAAAAATCTGAAAGAAAGCTTCATTGTTGACATTCTGTCAAATAACAACTGAAAAGCCTATGAAAAACTAACTTTAGCAACTACTAGAAAGAAATACACAAAAAACGTTAGTGGAAAAAGAAATTTAAGCAGAAAAATGGGGCTATAAAAATAATTTTTAAAAATTGCCAAAAGTTGAACACAACAGAAATACAGACATGAGTATTTTAACAAATGTGATGGAAGGTACTGATGAAAACAGGCAAAAATTTAAATTTAGGTCAGTAAAAGGAAATGGATAAAATGGAATTTAGTGTCTAAGTTCTGTAATCAGCTTCTCAGGGTCTGCAGTATAAGCAACTGGAGTTTAATAAAGAGAAGAGAGAGGTAAAACACATTTCTATTATTATTTCTGAAGAATGTTGCAAAAGTAACAAAAATATCAAAGTACATACACAAGAAACTCAAGAAACCTGAAACAGTATCAATTTAAAGCAAGCCACATTTCTAAACTTATTATTAAAGGAGTAATGAACCAAAGATAAATGAAAAATTAGGAATGCATAACCAAAATAAGAGACACGACTTAGTGGAAAATGGTGAAAATTTTAATAGCTGGGTGATTAACGTTGTGTTTACAGTGTACCACTCAACTTCCCTCACATTTAGTATAGGAACATTTAAATAGTGTAAGACCAACCCCTCCCTCTTGTTTTTATGTTTTGTTGGCATACACAATAAATCTAGACGTGCTATAAATCCAGAGATATATTGCTGTTCTTTTTTATTAAAGAGTCAGTGATCATTTGCTAAATTAAGAAATAATGAAATATTCCTTTTGTATATCTGCATATATTTACAACTTCTCCAGTGCTTCATTTCTTTGTGTTGATACAAGTCTCCATCTGATATAATTTTCTTCCTGCATGTATAATTAATTTTAACATATCTTGCAGTATAGGTCTGCTGGTAGTGTTTTCTCTCAGCTTCTGTTTTCCTGAGAAAATCCTTATTTCTACTCATTTTTATAACAGCTTTGTTGAGGTAAACTCTTTCAATGAAAGTCTTCAATTTTATGTTTACAGATTGAGTTTTGGCAGGATGTCCAGCCCTGCAACCACAAACATAGTGGTAGAACATTTCAGTCACCAAATACTTCCCTGCCAGTTTTTTACAGCTAATGTCACCTGCTGTGGGCAAATGCTATTATGCCTTTTATCATTTTGGTTTCTTACATTAGTAGACTTTAAATTTCATGTACATAAATCATACACTATGTAATATTTTGTCTGGCCCTTTCATTCAGGCTAATGCTTCTGAAATACTTCCAAGTTATTATATGCATTACTAGTTTGTGTCTTGTGGGGTAAATAGCATTCTCTTCTTTGCATACCAACTCAGTTTATCCATCTACTCCAGACAGGTTGACATATTTCTTTCAATTACATCTACTTGAATAAAGATGTCAGCAACACTGGAGTACAACTCTTTGGGTTAATGATATTATGTATCTTCTTTACATTTTGAAATTAATAAGTCATATAGGAAATGTATGTTTAACATTGAAAGAAATTGACAAATTATGCTACAAATTGACTCTTTTTGTATTCTTTGTAACACTTAATGTAATTTCCATTTATTACACATAGTTTTGAAGATTTGGCTTCTGACTTCTAGAAATTATAGGGCAAGATGGAATTAAAGTAATTTTACCTTAAATGTCACAAAGACTTAATCACTGTTTTTTTCTTGTGCTTACTTGATACAATATAGTTTATTTTCTGAATGTCTGTTAAGATTTTTGTCCATTTAAGAATTATGTTGCATTCTTTCTCAAAATTTTTTTTTCTTTAT
>NW_004955421.1:29292449-29309014 GCF_000276665.1 Chinchilla lanigera
CTGGTTTAATATTGAGATCTGTGAACCATTTTGACTTGAGTTTGGTGCATGGTGATAGGCTTGGGTCTATTTTCAGTTTTTGGCAGGTATTGAGACAATTTTTCCAGCACCATTTATTAAAGAGGCTATCATTCTTCCAGTGAGTTTGATTGGCCCCTTTATCAAAGATTAGGTGGTTGAGTGTTCTTTCTCAAAATTAATTGAAAGTGTTTTCCTATGTTCTGGGAACATGTTCTTGGTAAGAAAAAATGTTTTTAAAATATTGCCAACTATGTCATAACTTGACATTTCATTTTTTACATTATTGGGAGAATTAAGATGTTTTTATAATTTTGAAGAGGTTACATTATTTGTATTTTTATTAATTTATTCTTTTCTCTCTTTGTGTCAATCAAAAATTTTGCCTTATCCAAGGCTATGAAGACTTTTCTCCTGTATTTTCTTGTTAAAGTTTTATTGCTTCATCTCTGATATGTAAAACTATTATCCATATGTCTTAGTTACTTTTCTGTCATTGCTGGGACAAAATACCTGATGCCCAAACTTAAAGAAGGAAAGGTTTATTTAGCTCACAGTTTGTGAAGGTTGCAGTCCATACTCGGCTGGCTCCAAGGCAGAGTGACCATGGTGCAGGGCAAGGGTTCATGGTGCTGGAAAACAACCAAAGCAGCAAGAGCAAAGGGGGAGGAGCAGCAGCAGATAGCCTCTTTCCCTTCCTTACATCGTATGCAAACTACCTGCCACAGGTCAGGGGTAGCTCTCACACCCATGACCCCAACCTTGGACCATGAATCAATCATAAAGTCTAGAAGTCTGCCCTGATGATTGCATGAGGCTTTGGGGACATTCAGACATACAGACACAAACTGTAATACCATAAAAAGTTAATTTATCATGTGAGGTAAAGGATGATAAATAATTGTTTCAGAATCATTGGTTGAAGATACTATTTCTTCTTTTCGATACTTCTTTTGAAAATTAATTGCTCATTATAGTTGACTCTCTTTCTGTTTTGTAAATATATACATTTGTCTTTCCACAAAGATTGCAGTGCTTTTATTAATGGATTTTCATATTACATCTATGAATCACTTTGTATCAATGATCTAACATTAGTCTTCCATTTCAAAACTGATTTGGATATTTTCAGGTCCTCTGTTCATCATATATTTTAGAATCAGATTGTGTAAAGGTCACTACATGCTTGTTAAGGGAAAACTCCAAGAAGGAGATAACAATCATAAATTTATATGCACTAAATAGAGGAGCATCCAACAACATAAAACAAATATTAAGAGACACAAAAAATCAAATAACCACTGACACAATTATAATGGGGGAATTTAATATCCCAGTGTCACAAATAAATACATCAATTAGACAAAAAAAATCAGTAAAGGAATATCAGAACAGAACCAAACTTTTGAACAAATAGACAGTTTATTCTACAGAGTGTTCCATTCCACAGCATCAAAATAAACATTCTTCTCAGTGGCACATTAGAAATCCTTCAAAATAGACCTCATACTAGCCCATAGATCAACCTTAAGTAAATGCAAAATAATTGAAATCATCCTGTGCATATTCTCAGACCATAGTGCAATGAAATTGGAAAGCAATGCAGAAGAAATGACAAAAATTCACTCAATAAAAACATGAAGTGAAATGACAGCCAATAGGGGACAGATGAAATTAAAGAAATTAAACAGTAACAATAAACTGATAATGCTAGTACAACGTACTGAAACTTACATGACACAATGAAAGCAATCCTAAGAGGGAAATTAGTAGCAGTGAACTCTCATCTCAGGAAAACAGAAAAGTTCAAATAAATAATCTAATATTGAATTTCAAACCTCTGTAAAAAGATGAGCAAGTCAAGGCCAAAGCTATCATTCTACATTGGGTGACAGGTCCCGAGAACGAGGTGCCCGTGGATGAATAGAAAAAGTGAGAGAGACAAGAAAAACAAGAGAAGCAGAAGTCTGTGATCAGGGGGCTTACAGCCTCTCGGACTACAGCACCGATCACCAAGCACAATCACCTTTGATTGAGTCAGAAGAATGTAACTAGAACAAGTAGGTGGATATCAAACATTTTAGTAATTAACGCATTATCCTTCTCCAGGTCTGCCTCTTATACTGATGGCAACAATCCCCAGGTGGGCCTCCCACATCCAGCACCACGCTTACTCAGTTCTGTCTTGGTTACTTTTCTCTCGTTGCTGGGACAAAATACCTGACGCCCAAAATTAAGGAAGGAAAGGTTTATTTCGCTTACAGTTTGTGGAGGTTTCAGTCCATACTTGGCAGATTACAAGGCACACTGGCACATGGCAGAGAGCTACAGCTGATGGCAGCAGAACACAGCAACGCAGAAGCACACACACAAGGGAGGAAAATGGCCAGAAGCACAAAAGCCAGGAAGCGGCCCCAAGCAGCCTCTTGCTCTCCCTTGCATATGCAAACTATCGACCCCAGGGCGGGTGTAGCTCTCACACCCATAATCAATCTAAAAGCCTGCCCCATGACCACATGATGCTTTGGGGGGACATCCAGACACAAACCATAACAAGTTCAGTTGGGGATCACAAGCCAACCATCAGTTATCAATCCATTACAATCACAGTCTTCACTTCTCACAAAGCTAGTATCAAGAAGGAAATTATAAAGATCAGAGTAGAAATTAATGCAGTTGAGGCTAAGAAAACAATACAAAGAATAAATAAATAGAGTTGTTTCTTTAAAAGAGTAAATAAAATTGAAAAACCCCTAGGAAACCTTATCAAAAAGAAGTAGGATTCATCCCAGGGATGCAGGGATGGCTCAACATATGCAATCAAATAAATGTAATACACCATATTAACAGAACCAAAGATAAAAAATCACATGATCATCTCAATAGATGCAGAAAAAGCATTAAACAAAGTCCAACACCAATTCATAATAAAAGCCCTACAGAAAATTGGAACAGAGGGTCTTTGTCATCATCTAATACAAGCCATCACTGACAAATCAACAGCCAAGAATCATACCAAATGGTCAAAACCACAAAGCTTTCAGTCTCAAATCAGGAACAACAAGGATGTCCACTATCACCAGTCCTATTCAGTACAGTTTTGGAAACATTAGCCAGATGTTACATGATACTCTATATAGAAGACCCCAAAAACTTCACCAAAAATACCTCTAGATTTAATAACCAGTTTCAGTTGTGTAGCTGGATACAAAGTCAACACTCAACAATCAATAACATTCCTGTACACAAACAACAAACTGACTTAGAGAAAATTAGGGAAACTTTGCCTTTCATAATAGCACTGAATCGATCTAACAAAGGAATTAAAATATCTCTGTATTGAAAACTGAAGTGTTCTGAAAGAAGACATTGAAGAGAATATCAGAAAATGAAAAGATATTCCTTGCTCTTGGTTGGAAAGAACCAACACCATAAAAATGGCCATAGTCTCAAAATTATCATACAGATTTATCATACAGTCTCTATCAAAATACCAATAGCGTAGTACTGGCAAAGAACTACACAGACCTGAAGATCGATGGAACAGATTAGAAGATGCAGAAACAATTTCAAACACACTCAACCACCTCATCTTTGACAAAGGAGCCAAATACATTTACTGGAATAAAGATCATCTCTTTAATAAATTGTGCCAGAAAAACTAGCCTTCCATGTGCCAAAGACTACAACTGGACCCTTGTCTATTACTATACACTAGACAAACACCAAAATGTATCAAATATCCAAATATTAAAACAGAAACACCAGACCTACTGGAAGAGACAATAAGTAGAACTCTTGAAGACCTAGGTGTAGGCAGAGACTTCAAGAACAAAACCCTGATGGCACAGGGACTGAGTCAACACCTCTGACCTCATCTTATTAAAAAACTTTTTCATAGCAAAAAATAATCACTAATAGAGTAAAAAGACAACCTACAGAGTATGGAAAAAGTCTTAGCCAATTGTTCTTTAGACCAAGGACTAATACCCAGAACATATAAAGAACTGAAAAATATCAGACCCCCCAAATTTAAAGACCCAATTCAAAAATGGGCATCTGAAACAGACACTCCTCAGAAGAAGTACAATGGCAAACAAATATATGAAAAACTGTACATCACTCATCACTCATGAGATGCAAATTGAAACAACCCTGAGATTCTATTTCATTCCAGAAAGAATGACTATTATCAAGAAATCAACCAATAACAAATGTTGGAGGGACTGTGTAGAAAAGAAGTTTATTTATACAGTGGAGTACTACTCAGCCATATAAAGGATAAATCTGAGACATTTATAAAGAAATGGGTACACCTTGATACCTTAATGTAAAGTGAAATTAATCAGACTCACATGTAATAGCACATTGATTCTCATACATAACAGATATTGTGAAATAGGAAGAATATTTTTTATTTTAAAGAGGAAAAAACTAACATGAGCAACTCTGTTGAAGATAACAGTATGTAATGTAGTAATCATTGTTAATTCCTATCATTTTGTTTTGAGGAAGAAATTTTTGAAAGAAAAGGGGGACAGGGAAGCAGTGAGGAAAAAACTGAAAAAAAAAAAGGATAAAATGGAAACAAGGTTTTGCAAATAAGGAGGAAAAGAGGGGTCAAAGTGAGAGGAGGGCGACAGGAGAAAGAGGAGAAAGTAACTTAGACACAGATGTACAGTTCCAAGTTCCCCATAGTGAATGTGATCATTACGCATATCTAAATTGTACTAATAGTCTTAATACATATGTTCAGAAGAATCAGATTGCAAATTTCTAAAGTAATGCTTACTGGAACTTTAAATGGTATTACAATGAATATATTATTACAAGAGAATTAGTAGGGGCTGGGGATTTAGCTCAGCGGCAAAAGCTCCTGCCTGGCAAGAGCAAGGTCGTGAGTTCGGTTCCTGGTACCAGAGAAAAACCAAAAAAAAAAAAAAGAGAATTAGTAAATAATATTGACTCTTCTGATCTATACCTGTGGTATATCTCCAAATTCTTTGATCCTTTTAAAATTTCTGTCACTAAATCTGTGGTTCTCAGTTTATATGTCTTCTACAAATTTTGATAGAATTATCCCTATGTAGTCTGTGAGTTAGATGTTTTTGAAAATGTTTTTACTTGCTTAATCTTGATTTCCATTTTGTAAGAAAAATTGTAATAGAATACAATTGAATTGTGATGTTGATTTTGTATCCTATATCATTTGTGAATTGGATTGTTGACTGAGTTTTCATGGTTGTCATTATTTGGAAAATCTTGGATTTTTCTATGGAAAAGATCATGTTATATATGCATTCAATCAGTTTTATTTCTTATTTTTTCAACCTTTTGTATCTCCTAAAACATCCGGTAAAATGTTTATCAGAATTGTTAAGAACAAATACCTTTATCTTGCTCCTGGTTACAGGAGAAATTATGATTCCAGTGTGATAAAGCTATATTGTTTGATGCTGATATAGTTCTATTATATCTCTAATTTTCTAAGAGGATATTTCAAAATGGATATTGGAATCTGACAAATGTGTCCTTTGCATCTGTTATGATAATCATGTAACTTTTCTGTTCTGTTTATTAATAGGTTTAATTGATTGATCTAAAAAGTAAAATAAGTTTGCATTCTTGCAAAAAATTCCACTTGATCATAATATAGTTATATACTACTAAATTCTATATGCTAATATTCCCTCTAAAATTACTGTTTATATCTATGAAGAAAATTAGTAATTTTCTTGTAATGTCTTTTAGTTTGATAACATTAATTCTGGCATTGTAAAATGAACATGTTTATATATATTTGGTATTATTTTTTCTGGAACTTTTCATAGACTTCACTAATCAAACTGTTGTTCAAGGAGCTTCTTGTAGCCTTTTACATAAATTAATTTTAAAAGTAGGTATATAGTTAGTAGTCCAATTTTTTCTTTGAATCAGATTTGCCAATTTTATGTCTTCTAAGGAATTTGTGTTTCATCTATCTATATAGATTCTTACTATTTTTTAATGACCACGGGCTCTTATGTCCTTTCTCTTATTCTCAAATTAATATAATGTTGTTTTTTCCTAGTTTATTAACTGCCATAGATTAAAATTCATCAGTTATACTGACCATTTTAAAGAAATACCTGTATTGAATATATTTGGTATGATGTTATTTGAATGTACTGTAATGGATGTCTGTCCTTTCCTTTATTACTTCCTTTGTCATATTTGATTCATGCTTATTTTCTATTTCTTTATCTAATTTGTTAAAGTACATACTCTTCTGATTGATTTCATAAATTTGTACTTTTCTGATAAGAAAAAGATTTATTCTCTTCTGAATGAGCTGAAAATATTCTGCAGAATCAGTGTGACTGTGGGGTTCACCTTATCAGCTTCTCTTTTCTACAGTGAATGCCACAAATCCTGAGAAAATAGTAACCCCATATACTCTGTTCATTTTCATGGTTGTTAATAGTGGGGTGGGGTTGTGTTGTGTTGGTCATTCCATCAAAGCTGAAAGCAGAAATGATACTTATATAATTTTTAAAATGAAGAGACACATTTATGATATAGAGCCTATTTTCTCTCAGTATGTATTTTTCTATAAAAAGTAGTTAAAAGAAAAGCAAAAATAAGACAAACTCATCTGTCCCTTACAGTGTAGCTTTCACAGTGCATGTGGAGAAGTCTTCTGTGAACATCTGCTGCTTCAAGCACCATGCCAGAACTCTCAGCCTGCAAAATGATGCCAGTGTCAGTCACGGCAAGCCTGTGAACATCTGAAATTACACATTTCAGGGATATCTCCAGCTAGTACCATCAGCAACGTGTATTTCTCTGTTTTGAAAATGATAGTAATAACCACAGAATGATAGCATTCAGAAATAAGGGACAAAAAGGCTTAGGTCAGGTATGTCTACCTAACAGAGAACATTACTAAGGGTGTAGGATTCTCACTGACAATATATTGCTTAGTTATTGCCATGTAAGTATTTACAGATCTTGGAAAAGGACATATTTAAAACAACAAATAAATACACTTGGTTATAAATACTTAGAAACATAAAAGATTATGGCAAGAGCACAATTTATTCAACCATATAGACTTTTTTTAAATTTCACAA
Organism: Chinchilla lanigera; assembly: GCF_000276665.1. Lineage (NCBI taxonomy): Eukaryota > Metazoa > Chordata > Mammalia > Rodentia > Chinchillidae > Chinchilla > Chinchilla lanigera. The sequence goes on from NW_004955421.1 coordinate 29,299,580, forward strand.
ACATATTATTGAATAAATATAGTACATCATAGAAGATTTCAGACTAGGGTATGATTTTATTAAATCTCAAAATGGAACAAACCAAATAATGTGTTGTAGGCATAAGTACATATCTACATTAAAGAACACCAAGGAATGAAAAAAATTCAAAAATCAAGAGCATAGCTCTCAAAATAAATGAGAAAGAGATTTAATATAAGAAGGAGCAATTTATAATCCATATAGAATTTATCTTCAGGTAGATGAAGGCAGAAAATATTGCAACATTCAATAAGAACTGGAATAAAAACTAAAGCCAGTCCATGTTCTTCACAAATGACAGGCTTAATCTCATGGATGAAACAATGAATGAAAAATCATATCAGAATTCTGTTGAATGACTTAATAGTATGCTTATTTTTAAAATTTCATGTCTTAAGTGCCATACATTGTAGAGGAATATTTACTCAAGTTATGCGATCAAAGAAAAGGAACTGAATTTCTCACTACAGAATATATTAAAAAGATCACATATTTTAGTTTTGATCAAGAAGCTATACAGAAATAATCTAAGAAATGGAAATTTCAGAGAAGCTGAGACTGTTTTACTCTAAAGTTCTGTCCTTGACACATAAGACATTTTGCTAATAGCATGTGGTAGCATTTATGGCTTCAGTGTAGCCTCTCTCACATGTTTGCTCAGTAACTGTCACCCAGGACAATGGGCAGGTTCAACCTACAGGTTTTTCATCACAGATCAAGCTGCCCTAGTGGAGACATGCCATGAACAGCAAAGAGAGCAAGGCCCACGGTACATGCACTTTTTAAGACAGCCTGATTGAACGTTTAGATCTTCAATCCATTTTGATTCTAATTTAGTATATATTGAGAGATAAGAGTCCAGTTTGAATCTTTTGCAGCAGAAAACCAGTTCTCCCAAAGCCACTAGGTGCACAGACTGTCTTTCTTCTAACATGTGAATTTGGTCCTGTTGTCAAAAATCAGATAGTTGAATATGGCTGGGGATGTTTCTGTGTCCACAGTTCTGTTCCATTGATACACGAGTTGTCTTTGTTCCTTTTTATCACTATTGATTTGTAGTTTAGCTTGAAGTCAGGTAATGCTATGCCTCCTGATTTGCACTTATGGCCTAAAAATGCTTTTGTGATTCTGGCTCCTTATGAATCTTAGGTTTGTCTCTTCCAAATCTGTAAAGTGTGTCGTTGGTATTTTGATTGGGACTACACTGAATATATATAACAGTTTTGGGAGTATGGCCACTTTCACAATACTGGTTTTGCTTATCCTGGAGTAAAGGGCATTTTCCACTATCTGGTGTCCAATTTAATCTCCTTCTTCAGAGTACTGTAGTTCTCTTTGTAGAAGTCTTTCACTCCCTTGCTTATATTACCTCCTAAGTATTTTATTTTCCTTGGAGCTACTGTCAGTGATACTGTTTTCATAATTTCCTTCTTATCCCATTCATTGTTGTTGTATACAGATGCTAATGATTTTTGTGTGTCGATCTTGTGTCCTGCTACTTTATAGAAGTTTGTTATTAATTCTAAGAAGTTTTCATGGAATTTTGGGTCTTCTATGTAGAGTACTATAATGATAATTTGAGTTCTTCTTTTCCTACGTGAGTTCCTTTTATTTACTTCTCTTGCCTAATTGCTCTGGCTAATGTTTCAAGTATTACATTGAATAGAAGAGGAGATAATGGACATCTTTATCTCATCCTTGGTTTTAGGAGGAATGCTTCTAATTTTTCCCCATTTAGTATGATGTTGACTACTGACTTGTCATAAATAACTCTTATAATATTCAGATAATAGTCCTTATCATATTCAGGTATGATCCTGCCATACATGTTATTCAGGATTTTTATCATTAGGTTGTTCTATTGTTTTGAAAACCTTTGAGTCTATTGGTATGATTACTTGGTTTTTTATTTTATTCCTATTTATGTGTTGTATTACATTAACTGATTAACATGCTGAACCTTTCTTGCAGTTCTGGATTGAAAACTATTTGATCACAATGTATTATCTTTTTAGTAATGTGCAGCAATCTATTTGCTAATATCTTGTTGAGGATTTTTGCATCTATGTTCATTAAGGAGATTGATCTCTTGTTCTCTTTTTTAGTTGAGTATTTATCTAGTTTTGGAATCAGGATGACACTGGAGTCCATAAAGAAATTTGGTACCACTTCATCCATTCAATTTCTTTGAAGAGTTTGAGAAGTATTGGTGATATAACATCCTTAAAAGTTTTGCAGAATTCAGCAGTAAATCCATGAGGCCCTGGGCTTATTTGGTTGGTATACTCTTTCTTACAGTGTCAGTTTCATTGCTTGTGATTGGACTGTTAAGTACATTTATGTCTTCCTGGGTTAGGTTTGGTAGATATCTAGGAATCTGTCAACTTCTTCAAAATTTCCTAATTTGTTAGATCTTAATTTTATGGCATAGTTACTACCTTTTGAAACATTAAACCTACTGAATCATACAATAGATCAAACACTTGAAAAGGTATTTTTACTTGAAAGGTATCAAACACTTGAAAGGATTTTCTAAACAAAATTTCAATTGTAAAAGAAATAACATTTTTAAAAATCCCCAAATAACAAAATGGTTGTTTGATCTTGTCTTCATTGTTGTTTTGTTATTTCTTTTAACTTTTAAAATAAAAAATTATAAAAGACATAACAGCAAGAATCAGAATAAAAAGCTTCCTATGGCAAAAGAAATCAATTGGTAGATTGAAGTACACAATGGGAAATAATTTTGCCAGCTACTCCTTAGACAGAAGACTAACAATTAGAATATACAAATAACTCAAAAATTAAACTACCTAAAATTAAGGGCCCAGGCCAGGGATGTAGCTCAGTGGCACAGTGCCTGCCCAGCATGCACAAGGTCCTGAGATCAATTCCTGGTACAAAAAAAAATACTTTGATCTGGGGATATAGCTCAGCTGCACAAGTGCCTGCCTGGCAAATGCAAGGTCCTGAGTTTGATTCCTGGTACCAAAATAAAATAAAATAACAAAATTAAGGGCCCAGGCAAGAAATGGGCCAGAGAAATAAAGATACTTCACAGGGGAAGAAATACAAATGATCAACAAGTACATGAAAAAATGCTGAGCATCTCTGGTCATTAGAAAAATGCAAATAGGAACAATACTAAGATAACATGTTAGTCTAGAAAGAACAGCAATCATTAAGAATCAAACAGTAACAAATGATGGTGAGGCTGTGGTGAAGAAGGGACTTGCTTTCATTGTTGGTGGGAATGTGAACTAGTGCCACCATTGAGGAAATCAGTGTGGAGATTTCTCAAAGAATTAAATTGAGAAATTCCATATGATCCAATGAGTCCTCTTCTTTGATGCCTTCCCCAAAGGGCTTAAGACATCATACTACAATAAAACATGCACAGCACATTTATAGAAGTACAACTCATAATAGCTAATCCTAGAAACAGCATGTAGATCCATCAGCAGAAGATTGGATGAAGAAAACATTGCATCTGCATATAATAGAATGCTATCCTCCTATGAAGAATGGAAGATTTGAGACATTTGTAGCAAAATGAATGTACTTGGAAAATATAAGGCTGAGTGACATAAAACAGACACACAGATTAAATACCATGTGGTATCTGTCATTTGAGTGAGGCAATGTACAAAAAAGGGAATAATAAAGGGCGGATGGAAGGGCACAAGGACACGGATCTATTTGCAGTAGGGAGGTGGTCCAAGGGAAAAGTGTCAGAGGTGAGGAGGACAGGAAGGGGAGATAAGCAGAAGGAAGATGTGCCAACTGCAGGAACCCAGTAACCTCACAGTGTAAACATTATATGCTGTAGCAGGATCTAAGATTAATACTATCAACAAGAATGGAAAATGGGATGGGGAACTGGAGGAAGAGGAAGGAGGAGGAAGAAAAGGAAGGGAACTTTTAAAAGGAAAGAATCATGCTGCAATTTGTACATGTAACCACTCCTCCAGATGAATGTAAACTATATGAACTGCAAACATGCACAAATGAAGTTTTAAAAATACATTTAACAGACTGAGCCTGACACACTTGGGTTCTTGTCCCAGTGACACAGCAAGTTAAGTGGTCAAGGGGTGACTGCCCGAGTCACTCCAAGATTGCTCTGATTCTCCTGGGTGTGTTGATGCATCAGTATTTTCAGGCTTGGGCATCACAGATTTGTATCTCTCCTATATGTTAAGTTTTCCCACCTCCACCAATGCCTCTGATGTCCATCCCATGGCTCAAACTTTAGGATTCTTTCAACCACATGATGTATAGGTGTGGCTCCTGGCATAATCTCTCTTGATCCAGAAAACAGTGAATTAAATCTTAAGTTATTTGATTTTCACACACCTAAAAAGCACTAGTAGTCAGGGATGGTGGCCCAGAACTCTGGAAGGCTGAGGCACGTGGATTGCAACCCAGGCAATTTAGCAACTCCGTCTCAAATCTATTTTTAAAGAGCACTGAGTGTAATTCAGGGTGAAGGTGTTGGATTTAATTCCCAGTACTACATACCACACTAATACCACAAACACACACACACACACACACACACACACACACACACAAGAGTAAATCCTACAGTTCAGTTTTGATTCAATCCTTGGCTCCAGGCCTCATTACACTTTGAAGATCTTTGACCACCTATAGCTCCTGAAATGAAAAGTAGAATTATTTTCCAAATCAAGAAGACCTGATTACTGTAAAGTCATTCAAACTATTACTCACAAATTGTGCATTTATTTCTTTAATTCCTTTCCTTCTTTTCTATCATAGCTGAAAGGCACCAACTTACATGTCCAACATTTTGGCTGGAAGTAACTAAATATCCACACCTTGAGAAGATCTGTTTCCTCTCATCCATGTTATTATTGAAGACATCTTGCCAATTCCTTTACTACACTGTAGCATGAGCCAGCATTTTTAGAGTTTTGCATGGAATTTTTCTAAAGTTTCCACTAATATTTTGTCCATAACTTTTTCAGGCTTGGGTCTTTGCCTCCATTAAATGACTTTTTCCAAGATCAATGCCATTGCTTTAGTTTGTTGTACTTTTGTTGTTCTTAGCATTTGACTTGCAGGCACTATTTATCAGTTAGATTTTGCCATATAGAAAATGCTTAAAAACTCAGTGGTTCAAAACAACTACGAAATCCATTTGATTTGAGCTCAGCTGGAGAGTTTTTCTCATCAGGAATCAATAATGTAGTTTGCTGAAGTTCAAAGTGAAATAGGGCTTAGTTGACCAAGGGAAACTTCACTAGGGTATAGTTATCTTCACAGCAGAGTAATAATCTTTTCCATATGGTTACAGAGTTCCTTAGACAAAAGAAAAAGCTACAATATCACTTAAAGACAAGAATCAGAGCCTAAGACAATATCACCATCACATCTAATTGATCAAGCCATTAAAAAAATCAGCATTGTTTGTGGAGTGAAGGAAGTAAAGGACGCTACTTCCTTTAGATAGAAGTTACAAAGTGTAGGCCCATTTTTGTAATCTACACACTATCTTTATAAGTCGTGAGCTTTAGTTTTGATTGGTTTTATGTGAATAAGGAAAAATACATTTTAAAAAATGAGATAGATTTGCCTGTTTTCAATTCCTTATAGGTAAACTTTTGGACATTCACCAATAAACCCTTCTGTGTCTTTTTATTACTTAGATTTTTGCCCCAGTTTTATTTCTATTTCCCCTTTTCTACCCAAACAAAGTCATGAAAAATTTACATGGTGAGATGGTAGGAGGAGAATATATGTTTTAAACATTTTGTTTCTCTCATCCTAATCCCCAGAATAATGTCAACTTTGTCCTATACAGAAGATTATCATGATTTACAGTACAAATACAATTATTGAAAGTGGCATCTATCCAAACAATGCAATGATTGGAAATGTCACAAAATGTAGAGAAATGTTTATACTTCCTCTGAAAATCAAACTATCTATTCTTGGCTTAAACTAATCTTGGTAACATGCGTGTGCTTCCTCCAAGTCAATTTTACCTTTTATAAGGTAAAAGCAGTTGGCATTCTAACCTCCGCGTGAATGCAATGATTAAGGAATGTGCTACCTGGTAACAGAAGTAACACATTTGATGATTGCTGGGGAGAACTTAGCGTCTTCATCTATTCTAGAGGAACTCTGACCCCAGTGAAAGTTTTGCTCTTCTATTAAAATGATTTTACTTTTAATAATTGTTAAAAATATGATAAGCTTTCTATATCATCTCAAAAGTAGTAGTAGCTTTGGAATATGCAAACCTTTTGGAAATATTTTGAGCACCCCACATGACCAATAGGTTCCTTAGGAAAGCTGTTTAATGTATATGAATATTCTGCATGTTTCATTTCCCTTTGTCCATCTTTCAAGTTTCATTGTTATGTTGTTTTTTCCATTTCTACAATATTTTTTCTCTACTTCAGAAGTTTCAGGCAAAAATGATTCTTGATTCTGGGTGTAGTTCCAGCTTACTCTTGATATTATTAAGACCAATACAAGTCCATCATTGTTGACAATAGCAGGGATAGATCCCTAAAAAGTTTTCTTTCTTCCACTGTATGATCACATTGTCTGTATTCCATTACAATTTTTATACTGATTTGGTAGAAAGATGGTACAGTTAAATATGCAATACTTTGAAAATTTAAGGAGCTAAAACTTTAACATGAAATGTAGCAATATGTTTACCTTATAAATTTATAACATCAAAAGACACTGGTATGATGACAGAGAAAAGAAAAATGCCATATGATTACATCAAGTGTGACACAAAATAAAAGGAAACACTCTCCAAAGTACATTTCTGTTGAATAATTTCTGCTTAGTTTTCTTTAGTGCATCAACCTGTTTGGTTTAACATAGGCAGTAGCTCAAAGTTTACATTCTATGCTGAGGTTTGTGTATTTTACTGAACTATTGAGAATAGCAGATTGACTAAAATGATAACAATAAGTGAAGAAAAAAGCTGAAATAAGGTCTGCTCCTGTGCACTCCCTGAACTGGCTAGGAAGCAGAACCAGGTGGGTTACAACCTGCTCCCACTGCCACGGTTCCCAGCTGAAACTCTCGGAGAGAGCCAGGTATTTACCATCTACTTTCTGGAGGCAGAGCGGGTGGTCCAGGACACCGCCACAATTACAGTCTGAGTCTCTGCCCTCCGTGCACCCACAGCAGACAGAAGGTCCTTACTCAAAAGTCCCGGGGACTGCTCTCACCAAGGTTTGCATGTGGGCCCTCCCTGCATGGGCCCTGTGCCAAGTGAGCGAGCACTCCAAGACCTGCTGGTCCCATGGTTTGAGTCCATGCTTTACTTGTGCCCAGCCCCCTGACAGGTCACAGGCAAGGGAAGTCTGTGATTGCTGTTGGTCTGGCCCGCATCTGGCTCCTGTACATGTCCTGAACTGATTGGAGACACAGAATCAGATGGTTCAAAAACTGTCAACCCTGCAGCTCCTGTCTGGGTTTTGCCTGTACCCTGAACTACCTGGGGATATAGGTCCCCTGGACTGGGATTGTCACACCAGAGCAACCAGAGTCCGTGCCATGCACATGCCCTGAACTGCAAGGGGACACTGGATCAGATGGTCTGCCATCAGCTGACACCAATGCCTACGTCTGAGACCTGGGATAACTAATACAAATCAACAGCTGCCGGAAAACCCCAGACTAAGTAGTGCTTCTCAGTGGACACTGAAGGGCAAACCTGACCAACAGGAAAACTAGGGACAATAGCAGCCTTTGCTGTGCAGCCACTGAAGAGGGAAACTGAGCTTCCTGCATCTGGTATCAAACATGACAAAATGAAGGACTAAAACACAGTCCCAGAATCCACCAACTCAGAACAAGTCCAGGAGACATCGACATAGGAGAACTCGGTAAACACATGCCTGAAATAGCTGAAATGATTGCAATTGAGGTAAAGAAATAACTCCATAAGGCCACAGAAGAGATGAGATCAGAAATAATCTCTCAGGCAAAAAATGAAATGACAATAATAATGAAACAACTACTCAAAATGTCTGAAGAAGAAACACACAAGAAAATAGAAGAACAAAGGCAATGGAAGGAAGCATTAAATAAAAAATACAGAAAAGACTTAGAACACATGAACCAGATTCAAAGAGACTTCCAGGAAAACAAAGCTGCCATTGAAAGCTGCCAAAACCACTTGAATGAAGCTGAAGATAGAATTTCAGACTTTGAAGACAGCATGGCAGCTAGCAACTGTGAAAGAAAGGATCTAGTAAAATCAACAAGGATCCAGGAAAAGTCAATTCAACAGCTGTAAGGCCACTCAAAGAGGAATAATGTGTAACTTATAGGAGTCAATGAAACAGCAAGAGGCAACACAACTGACATGAAAAGAATATTTGCAGAAATGATAGCAGAAAATTTCCCAAGCATAGAAACAGAACCTGATATACAGGTAAATGAGACATATAGAACACCAACTAAAAACATCCAAAATAAAACTACACTCAGACATATATTAGTCAAGTTCGGAGATCTCCAGCAAAAGAACAGAAATGTAAAAGCTACTAGAGAAAAGAAACACATTACCTATGAAGGAAAGCCGATCAGAATCATGGCAGACTTCTCAGCACAAACCATCCAGTCGAGAAGAGATGGAGTGAAGTATTACAGGTTCTGAGACAAAACAGCTTACAACCAATACTGATGTACCCTGCCAAACTACCCCTCAAATTCAATGGAGAAATAAAATATTTCCACTACAAAGAACAATTGAAAAACTTCATGAGTGCAAAGCCAGCATTACAAAGTGTACTAAAAGATATTCTAGACAGAGAAAAATCTGAATGCAATTTCAAGAACAACAGTAGAAAGGAAATGTCAAGAAAAGCAAGCAAGTAAATAGGTAAAAAAAGGAGGAAACCAATGCAAGTAAATAACATGACAATGATAAATCGACATGTATCGCTTAAAATTATAAATGTAAATGGCTTCAACACTCCAGTCAAAAGAAACAGACTGGCAGAGTGGATTAAGAAACTGAATCCAATGATATGCTGTATACAGGAAACACATTTTACTCAAAAGGAAAACCACAGACTAAAAGTCAAAGGATGGAAAACAATCCTCCATGGAACAGGTACCCAGAGAAAAGCAGGTGTAGCTATTCTCTTTGCAGATAATGTAAACTTCAAACTGACAACAATCAAAAGAGATAAAGAAGGTCACTACATACTCATCAGGGGAAAACTGCAGAAGGATGAGGTAACAATCATAAACATGTATGCACCAAATATCAGAGCTCCAAATTATATAAGACAAATTTTTTTTTTTTTTTTTTTCCGGTACCGGGAACCGAACTCACGACCTTGTGCTTGCCAGACAGGCGCTTTTGCCGCTGAGCTAAATCCCCAGCCCCAAGACAAATTTTAACAG